>NW_026891253.1:90000-93966 GCF_015708825.2 Lethenteron reissneri | reverse complement strand
ACAGACACCCACACAGTCACACACACACACACCACACCAGACAACACCCACCCACAGACACCACACCCACACAGTCACACACACACACAGGCTCACACACACAGGGTCACACACGCAGGGTCACACCCGCACAGTCACACACACACAGACAACCCACACACACACACACAGTCACACACACACAGGCTCACACACGCAGGTCATACACACCCGCACAGTCACACAACACACACACACCCCCCACCCACACAGGCACCCACCCACACACACCCACACCCACACAGTCACACACACACAGGGTCACACACGCAGGGTCATACACACCCAGGGTCATACACACCCGCGCAGTCACACACAGACACCCACCCACACACACCCCACACCCACAGTCACACCCACACAGGGTCACACACGCAGGGTCATACACACCCGCAAAGTCACACACACACACATACTCCCACCCACACAGACACCCACATACACACAGTCACACACACACAGGCACCCACCCACAACAGACACCCACACACCCAGTCACAACACACACAGGCTCACACACACAGGGTCACACACATCCGCACAGGTCACACACACACAGTCACACCCACACAGACACCCACACAGTCACACACACACAGGCACCCACCCACACAGACACCCACACACCCAGTCACACACACACAGGCTCACACACGCAGGGTCACACACACACCCGCACAGTCACACACACGCAGACACCCACCACACACACCCACCTGTGGGCACGCTGCAGGCTCACACACACAGGGGTCACACACACCACACACACACACAGTCACACACACACAGACACCCACCCACCCACACACACACACACAGACACCCACCCACCCACACACACCTGTGTGCACGCTGCAGGCTCACACACACAGGGTCACACACACCCACACACACACAGTCACACACACACAGACACCCACCCACACACACACACACAGACACCCACCCACCCACACACACCTGTGTGCACGCTGCAGGCTCACACACACAGGGTCACACACACCCACACACACACAGTCACACACCACACACAGGGTGACACACACACACAGTCACACACACACAGGGTGACACACACAGCTGTGTGCACGCTGCAGACTCACCGTGTTCTGTGTCTCGTCCTCTTACTGCTGCCAGAGACGGAGCTGTGGGCAACCACGTGACACAGTGACACCCACCCACAGTGACACAGTGGACACCACCAACACAGTGACACCCCCACAGTGACAACCCACCCACAGTGACACAGTGACACCCACCCACAGTGACACCAGTGACACCCACCCACAGTGACACAGGACACCCACCCACAGTGACACAGTGACACCCACCCACAGTGACACAGTGACAACCCACCCACAGTGACACAGTGACACCCACCCACAGTGACACAGTGACACCCACCCACAGTGACACTCAGTGACACCCACCCACAGTGACACTCAGTGACACCCACCCACAGTGACACAGTGACACCCACCCACAGTGACACAGTGACACCCACCCACAGTGACACAGTGACACCCCCACAGTGCACAGTCCCCCCCAGTGACACAGTGACACCCACCCACAGTGACACAGTGACACCCACCCACAGTGACACAGTGACACCCACCCACAGTGACACAGTGACACCCACCCACAGTGACACAGTGACACCACCCACAGTGACACAGTGACACCCACCCACAGTGACACAGTGACAACCCACCCACAGTGAACACAGTGACACCCACCCACAGTGACACAGTGACACCCACCCACAGTGACACAGTGACACCCACACCACAGTGACACAGTGACACCCACCCACAGTGGACACAGTGACACCCACCCACAGTGACACAGTGACACCCACCCACAGTGACACAGTGACAACCCACCCACAGTGACACAGTGACACCCACCCCAGTGACACAGTGACACCCACCCACAGTGACACAGTGACACCCCACCCACAGTGACACAGTGACACCCACCCACAGTGACACAGTGACAACCCACCCACAGTGACACAGTGACACCCACCCACAGTGACACAGTGACACCCACCACAGTGACACAGTGACACCCACCCACAGTGACACAGTGACACCCACCACAGTGACACAGTGACACCCACCCACAGTGACACAGTGACACCCACCCACAGTGACACCCACAGTGACACCCACCCACAGTGACACAGTGACACCCACCACAGTGACACAGTGACACCCACCCACAGTGACATCAGTGACACCCACCCACAGTGACACCACCCACAGTGACACTCAGTGACACCCACCCACAGTGACACTCACCCACAGTAACACACCCACAGTGACATTCACCCACAATGACACTCACCCACAGTGACACTCACAGTGACACCCACCCCACAGTGACACTCACAGTGACACCCACAGTGACACTCACAGTGACACTCACAGTGACACCCACAGTGACACTCACAGTGACACCCACAGTGACACTCACAGTGACACTCACTCACAGTGACACTCACAGTGACACTCACAGTGACACCCACAGTGACACTCACAGTGACACTCACAGTGACACTCACAGTGACACCCACAGTGACACCCACAGTGACACCCACAGTGACACTCACAGTGACACTCACAGTGACACTCACAGTGACACTCACAGTGACACCCACAGTGACACTCACAGTGACACTCACTCACAGTGACACTCACAGTGACACTCACAGTGACACCCACAGTGACACTCACAGTGACACCCACAGTGACACCCACCCACAGTGACCTCACAGTGACACCCACAGTGACACTCACAGTGACACTCACAGTGACACTCACAGTGACACTCACAGTGACCCCACCCACAGCACTCACAGTGACACTCACAGTGACACTCACAGTGACACCCACAGTGACACTCACAGTGACACTCACAGTGACACCCACAGTGACACTCACAGTGACACTCACAGTGACACCCACAGTGACACTCACAGTGACACTCACTCACAGTGACACTCACAGTGACACTCACAGTGACACCCACAGTGACACTCACAGTGACACCCACAGTGACACCCACCCACAGTGACACTCACAGTGACACCCACAGTGACACTCACAGTGACACTCACAGTGACACTCACAGTGACACTCACAGTGACACCCACCCACAGTGACACTCACAGTGACACTCACAGTGACACTCACAGTGACACCCACAGTGACACTCACAGTGACACCCACAGTGACACCCACCCACAGTGACACTCACAGTGACACCACAGTGACCTCACAGTGACACTCACAGTGACACTCACATGACACTCACAGTGACACCCACCCACAGTGACACTCACATGAACTCACAGTGACACTCACAGTGACACCCCAGTGACACTCACAGTGACACCCAGTGACACTCACTCACAGTGACACCCACAGTGACACTCACAGTGACACTCACAGTGACACTCACAGTGACACCCACAGTGACACTCACATGACACTCACTCACAGTGACACTCACTCACAGTGACACTCACAGTGACACCCACAGTGACACCCACAGTGACACTCACTCACAGTGACACTCACAGTGACACTCAGAGTGACACTCACAGTGACACCCACAGTGACACTCACAGTGACACTCACTCACAGTGACACTCACAGTGACACTCACAGTGACACCCACAGTGACACCCACAGTGACACCACAGTGACACTCACTCACAGTGACACTCACAGTGACACTCACAATGACACTCACCCACAGTGACACTCACAGTGACACTCACCCACAATGACACTCACCCACAGTGACACTCACAGTGACACTCACCCACAATGACACTCACCCACAGTGACACTCAAGTGACACCCACCCACAGTGACATTCACCCACATGACACTCACAGTGTGTGTGTGTAAGTGTGTG
>NW_026891253.1:32500-85000 GCF_015708825.2 Lethenteron reissneri | reverse complement strand
ATCATCTCAGGGACAGACCCAGCAGGCGCCGTGGGTTGACTGCTGTGCCAGGCTAGGTGCAGGAAGTCACGGGACAGACCCTGCAGGTGCCGTGGGTTGACTGCTGTGCCAAGCTAGGTGCATGAGGAGGTCACGGGACAGACCCAGCAGGTGCCATGGGTTGACTGCTGTGCCAGGCTACGTGCAGGAGGAGGTCACAGGTCAGACCCTGCAGGTGCCGTGGGTTGACTGCTGTGCTAAGCTAGGTGCATGGGTCTGTGTGGTGAGTCTATGGATCTGTGTAGTGAGTCTATGGATCTTTGTGTGGTCAATCTATGGGTCTCTGTGTGAGTATATGGGATTCTGTATGATGAGTCTATGGGTCTCTGTGTGGTGAGTCTATGGATCTCTGTGTCATGAGTCTATGGGTCTGTGTGAAGTCTTGGGTCTCTGTGAGTATATGGGATTCTGTATGAGTCTATGGGTCTCTGTGTGAGCATATGTGACTCTGTATGATGAGTCTATGAGTCTCTGTGTGGTGATCCTATGAATCTCTGTGATGAGTCTATGGGTCTGTGTGGTGAATCGATGGATCTCTGTATGATGAGTCTATGGGTCTCTGTGTGGTCAGTCTATGGGTCTCTGTGTGAGTATATGGGATTGTGTGGTGTCTATGGGTCTGTGTAGTGAGTCTATTGGTCTCTGTGTGATGAGTCTATGGGTCTCTGTATGATGAGTCTGTGGGTCTCTGTGTGATGAGTCTGCGGGTCTCTGTGTGGTGAGTCTGTGGGTTTCTGTGTAGTGAGTCTATGGGTCCTCTGTGTGATGAGTCTATGGGTCTCTGTGTGATGAGTCTATGGGTCTCTGTGTGATGAATCTATGGGTCTCTGTGTGGTGAGTATGTGGGTCTCTGTGTGGTGAATCTATGGGGTCTCTGTGTGATGAGTCTATGGGTCGCTGTGTGGTGAGTCTTGGTCGCTGTGTGTGAGTCTGTGGTCTCTGTGTGATGAGTCTGTGGGTCTCTGTTGATGAGTCTATGGGTCTCTGTGTGATGAGTCCTGTGGGTCTCTGTGTGATGATCTAGTGGGTCATCTGTGCGTGAGTCTCTGTGGGTCCTCTGTGTGGTGAGTCTGTGGGTGTCTGTGTGTGGTGAGTCTGTGGGTCTCTGTGTGTGGTGAGTCTGTGGGTGTCTCTGTGTGGTGAGTCTGTGGGTCTCTGTGTGGTGAGTCTGTGGGTCTGTGTGGTGAGTCTGTGGGTCTCTGTGTGGTGAGTCTGTGGGTCTCTGTGTGGTGAGTCTATGGGTCTCTGTGTGGTGAGTCTGGTGGGTCTCTGGGTGATGAGTCTGTGGTCTCTGTGTGATGAGTCTGTGGGTCTCTGTGTGATGAGTCTGTGGGTCTCTGTGTGATGAGTCTGTGGGTCTCTGTGTGATGAGTCTGTGGGTCTCTGTGCGTGAGTCTGTGGGTCTCTGTGTGGATGAGTCTGCGGGTCTCTGTGGTGGTGAGTCTGTGGGTCTCTGTGGGGGAGTCTGTGGGTCTCTGTGTGGTGAGTCTATGGGTCTCTGTGTGGTGAGTCTGTGGTCTCTGTGTGGTGAGTCTATGGGTCTCTGTGTGGTGAGTCTGTGGGTTCTCTGTGTGGTGAGTCTAGTGGGTCTCTGTGGAGCCTACTGTGTGGTGAGTCTATGGGTCTCTGTGTGGTGAGTCTGTGGGGTCTCTGTGTGGTGAGTCTATGGGTCTCTGTGTGGTGAGTCTATGGGTCTCTGTGTGGTGAGTCTGTGGGTCTCATGTTGTGGTGAGTCATAGGGTCTCGTGTGGTGAGCTTGGTTCTGTGTGGTGAGTCTATGGTCTCTGTGTGGTGAGTCTGTGGGTCTCTGTGTGTGGTGAGTCTGTGGGTCTCTGTGTGGTGAGTCTGTGGGTCTCTGTGTGGTGAGTCTATGGTCGCTGTGTGGTGAGTCTATGGGTCTCTGTGTGTGAGTCTGTGGGTCTCTGTGTGGTGAGTCTGTGGGGTCTCTGTGTGGTGAGTCTAGGGGTCTCTGTGTGGTGAGTCTAGGGGTCTCTGTTGTGTGAGTCTGTGGGTCTCTGTGTGGTGAGTCTATGGGTTCTCTGTGTGGTGAGTCCTAGTGGGTCTCTGTGTGGTGAGTCTATGGGTCTCTGTGTGGTGATGGTCTGTGGGTCTCTGTGTGGTGAGTCTATGGGTCTCTGTGGGTGAGTCTGGGGGTCTCTGTGTGGTGAGTCTGTGGGTCTCTGTGTGGTGAGTCTATGGGTCTCTGTGTGGTGAGTCTATGGGTCTCTGTGTGGTGAGTCTGTGGGTCTCTGTGTGGTGAGTCTATGGGTCTCTGTGTGGTGAGTCTAGTGGGTCTCTGTGTGGTGAGTCTGTGGTCTCTGTGTGGTGATCTGTGGGTCTCTGTGTGGGGTGAGTCGATGGGTCTCTGTGTGGTGAGTCTTGGGTCTCTGTGTGGTGAGGTCTATGGGTCTCTGTGTGGTGAGTCTATGGGTCTCTGTCTGTGTGGTGAGTCTGTGGTCTCTGTTGTGGTGAGTCTGTGGGTCTCTTGTGTGGTGAGTCTATGGGTCCTGTGTGGTGAGTCTGTGGGTCTCTGTGTGGTGAGTCTGTGGGTCTGCTGTGTGGTGATCTATGGGTCTCTGTGTGGTGAGTCTGTGGGTCTCTGTGTGGTGAGTCTAGTGGGTCTCTGTGGGGTGAGTCTGTGGTCTCTGTGTGGTGAGTCTATGGGTCTCTGTGTGGTGAGTCTTTGGGTCTCTGTGTGGTGAGTCTATGGGTCTCTGTGTGGGTGAGTCTTGGGTCTCTGTGTGGTGAGTCTAGTGGGTCTCTGTGTGGTGAGTCTATGGGTCTCTGTGTGGTGAGTCTGTGGGTCTCTGTGTGGTGAGTCTAGGTCTCTGGTGGGTCTCTGTGTGGTGAGTCTGTGGGTCTCTGTGTGGTGAGTCTGGGGTCTCTGTGTGGTGAGTCTATGGTCTCTGTGGGGTGAGTCTGTGGGTCTCTGTGTGGTGAGTCTGTGGTCTCTGGTGGTGAGTCTAGGGTCTCTGTGTGGTGAGTCGATGGGTCTCTGTGTGGTGAGTCTGTGGGTCTCTGTGTGGTGAGTCTGTGGTCTCTGTGTGGTGAGTCTGGGTCTCTGTGTGGTGAGTCTATGGGGTCTCTGTGTGGTGAGTCTGGGGTTCTGTGTGATGAGTCTGTGGGTCTCTGAGTGGTGAGTCTATGGGTCTCTGTGTGGTGAGTCTATGGGTCTCTGTGTGGTGAGTCTGTGGGTCTCTGTGTGGTGAGTCTGGGGTCTCTGTGTGGTGAGTCTTGGGTCTCTGTGTGTGAGTCTTGGGTCTCTGTGTGGTGAGTCTGTGGTGTCTCTGTGTGGTGAGTCTGTGGGGTCTCTGTGTGGTGAGTCTGTGGTCTCTGTGTGGTTGAGTCTATGGTCTCTGTGTGGATGGTCTAGTGGGTCTCTGTGTGGTGAGTCTATGGGTCTCTGTGTGGTGAGTCTGTGGGTCTCTGTGTCGTGAGTCTGTGGGGTCTCTGTGTGGTGAGTCTGTGGGTCTCTGTGTGGTGAGTCTAGGGGTCTCTGTGTGTGAGTCTATGGGGTCTCTGTGTGGTGAGTCTGTGGGTTCTGTGTGGTGAGTCTGTGGTCTCTGTGTGGTGAGTCATGGGTCTCTGTGTGGTGAGTCTGTGGGGTCTCTGTGTGTGAGTCTGTGGGTCTCTGTGTGTGAGTCTGTGGGTCTCTGTGTGGTGAGTCTGGGTCTCTGGTGTGGTGAGTCCTGTGGGTTCTCTGTGTGATGAGTTCTGTGGGTCTCTGTGTGGTGAGTCTGTGGTCTCTGATGTGGTGAGTCTGGGGTCTCTGTGTGGTGAGTCTGTGGGTCTCTGTGTGGTGAGTCTGTGGGTCTCTGTGTGGTCTGTGGGTCTCTGTGTGGTGAGTCTGGGTCTCTGTGTGGTGAGTCTGTGGGTCTCTGTGTGGTGAGGTGGGTCTCTGTGTGGTGAGTCTGTGGGTCTCTGTGTGGTGAGTCTGTGGGTCTCTGTGTGAGTCTGTGGGTCTCTGTGTGGTGAGTCTGTGGGTCTCTGTGTGGTGAGTCTGTGGTGAGTCTGTGGGTCTCTGTGTGGTGAGTCTGTGGGTCTCTGTGTGGTGAGTCTGTGGGTCTCTGTGTGGTGAGTCTGTGGGTCTGTGTGTGAGTCTGTGGGTCTCTGTGTGGTGAGTCTGTGGGTCTCTGTGTGGTGAGTCTGTGGGTCTCTGTGTGGTGAGTCTATGGGTCTCTGTGTGGTGAGTCTGTGGGTCTCTGTGTGAGTCTGTGGGTCTCTGTGTGGAGTCTGTGGGTCTCTGTGTGAGTCTGTGGGTCTCGGTCTGGGGTCCTGTGTGGTGAGTCTGTGGAATCTCCTGTGTGAGTCTGTGGTCTCTGTGTGATGATCTGTGGGTCTCTGTGTGGTGAGTCTGTGGGTCTCTGTGTGGTGACCCCAGCCCTTGTCAGGGCTGGGGCTCAGTGTCACCATTGGTCGGGGGAGATAGGTACCTGGATAGGACCCTGGCTCCCAGCCTTCCCGCCCTCGTGAGGGCGAAGGTCTCGAGTGACCATAGGGTCGGGTACCCGCCGGGTCGTGAGAGCCTCCCCTAGGTCCCCGGAGGACGCTGGGATAGCGGGGAGATTGGATAGACGGCAAGTCTGGAGGACGCTGGGATGGCGGGGAGATTGGATAGACGGCAAGTCTGGAGGCTGTAGCTCCGTAGATTAGGAGTGAAGTGTGAGCTGTGCAGGTCAGGAGGCTGTACCTCCTCAGGGTAACGGGTGAGGGGACCGTACAACCCTTGTGTGTGTTAGGGACTGTGTCATTAAGACAATAAACTGTGTGTGCCATAAAGAGGTTTATTAGTCCGTCCTTTACAACACTACACATGTATAACTTGCCGTGTAAAACATCATTCATTCTCCTCTGGAACGGACGTCGCCACGCGGAGAGACGGACGCCGCCAACTCCGAGCCAACAGCGGCGGGCGTCGTCGTCACGGCTCGAGCTGAGAGAGAGACACGCAGACTCCAAATATACAGCAGCAGCAGGCGTCCGGGGCGGGGATGTAGCCCACGCCCTCCTGTATACCAGGCGAGGTAGTCAACATCTCCTAGCCACCGTGATGATGATGAGAGAGAGACACGCAAACTCCAAGTATACAGCAGCAGGCGTCAGTGTCTGGATCGAACCCACGACCTCCTACGCACCAGGCGAGGTAGTCAACATCTGTGTAGCCGCCGCCGCTCACCGGGACGATTGCCGGGGCTCCGTCTGTCCCGCACGGTGCACACCAGCGCCAGCACCAGCACCAGCAGCGTCACCAGCAGCGTCGCCATGGCCACCAGCGAGCTGATGGAGGCGACACGGCCGCTGGCAAAGAGCGTCACCACGTCCCCCGTGGACACCCCACGCGAGGTGGATGGGGCGGTGGTGGCGGTGGTGGGGGTGGTGGTGGTGGTGGTGGATGGGGTGGCGGCGGTGGTGGTGGTGGGGGCGGTGGGGGTGGTGGTGGTGGGGGTGGTGGTGGTGGGGGTGGTGGTGGCGGTGGGGGTGGTGGTGGCGGTGGGGGTGGTGGTGGATTGGGTGGTGGCGGTGGTGGTGGTGGGAGTGGTGGCGGCGGTGGTGGTGGTGGGGGCGGTGGGGGTGGTGGTGGTGGTGGTGGTGGTGGGGGTGGTGGTGGCGGTGGGGGTGGTGGTGGTGGTGGCGGTGGTGGTGGTGGTGGTGGCGGTGGGGGTGGTGGTGGTGGTGGTGGTGGCGGTGGTGGCGGTGGTGGTGGTGGCGGGGTGGTGGTGGTGGTGGTGGCGGGGGTGGTGGCTACGAGATTGGGGACACGCGGGGAGATACGGGGAGACATGGGGAGACAGATACAGACAGAGATACAGATACACAGAGAGACACAGACAGAGACACAGTGAGACAGATACAGACAGAGAAACAGATACACAGAGACACAGACAGAGACACAGACAGAGACACAGTGAGACAGATACAGGCAGAGAGACACAGACAGAGACACAGTGAGACAGATACAGACAGAGAAACAGATACACAGACAGAGAGACACAGACAGAGACAGAGAGACAGATACACAGACAGAGAGACACAGACAGAGACAGAGAAACAGATACACAGACAGAGAGACACAGACAGAGAGACAGATACACAGACAGAGAGACACAGACAGAGACAGAGAGACAGATACACAGACAGAGAGACAGATACACAGATACAGACAGAGAGACACAGACAGAGACACAGTGAGACAGATACAGACAGAGAAACAGATACACAGAGACACAGACAGAGACACAGACAGAGATACAGACAGACAGACAGATACAGAGAGAGACACAGACAGAGACACAGACAGAGACACAGAGAGACACAGACAGAGACACAGACAGAGATACAGACAGAGAGACAGATACACAAAGAGACACAGAGAGACACAGACAGAGACACAGAGAGACACAGACAGAGACACAGACAGAGACACAGACAGAGACACAGACAGAGACACAGAGAGACAGATACACAGAGAGACACAGAGACACAGACAGAGACACAGAGAGACACAGACAGAGACACAGACAGAGACACAGAGAGACACAGACAGAGACACAGACAGAGACACAGACAGAGTGGGATGCTGAGCAGTGTTGTTGGATGAGGAGCGGCGGTGCAGCGGTTAGCGCGCTGCGCTATGAACCCGGCGACCCAGGTTCGATTCCCGCTCACGGCCAACACCGGTGACGATTACCTGAACCGTTCCTGGGCCTCCCCTAGGTCGACTCAGCCTCAAAACGAGTACCTGGTGCGGCGTGTAAACATCGCCACTGGGGAGACAAAGGCGGTCGGGCGTGGTGCTGGCCACCCACCCCCTCGTGTAAAGTTCTGACCTTCATAGGTGCTCACTAACAGCACTTGCCCCAACAGTCTGTTAAGGCTACACGGGGGATATTTGTCTGTGTGTGTCTGTGTGTGTGTCTGTGTGTACCTGTCTGTGTGTTGTTGTTCAACACCGCCTTGCCAGGCACGCTGAGGAGAGGCTTGCGGAGCCCCAATGCGGTTTCAGGAAAGGGCGGTCCTGCACAGATGCCATATTTTCTGCCCGTCTGCTACAGCAGAGGTGTAGGGAATTCCAACAAGACCTACATCTCTGCTTTATTGACCTGGTCAAGGCCTATGATACCATCAGTAGGACTGGGCTCTGGGCAGTTTTTCGTGCTTTCGGAGTCCCTGACCCTCTGCTCACGATCATTAAGGACCTTCATGATGGTGAGCGGGCCCGGATAAAACTACGTGGCCGGGAGTCAGAGCCTTTCCCTGTACACCTTGGGGTGCGACAGGGATGTCCTCTGGCTCCCACATTATTTAACATTTATTTTAACCACATAGTTCGTGAAGCCTTCAATAGCTGTACCAGAGGAATTTCCATCTGTTACAGATACAATGGGAGGCTGATCGATGCCCGGGTGCGGTCAAGGGATGGCTCCCTATCGCTCAACCATGTTGCGTATGCTGATGATTTGGTAATAGCTGCTCATTCAGAAGAGGAGTTGGAGACGCTGCTGCTGAGACTGGAGCGTGCCACTAAGAGGTGGGGCCTTACCATCAGCCCCACCAAAACTAAGCACCTGCCTGGGTATTTTGTACCATTGGACACTCCACCCCCACAACTCCCAATTGGTGATTGAGGAGTTGTGGAGAGAGTGGAGAGTTTCCCATACCTGGGCAGTGTGCTCATGACTGGCTGAGGTCTCACTCCGAATCAGTCGAGCGGCATTACCTTTTCATCGGTTACATAATACTGTGTGGAAGCTACCTGGTTTGTCACTCCGCACGAATCTTCAGGTCTTCTCGGCCACGGTCATTCCCTCCCTTCTCTACGCATGCGAAAAGTGGACCCCCCTAATGGAACATATTCGCCGGTTAGAAACATTTAGGCTGGCCTGTCTACGATCCATCCTGGGTTTAACCTGCAAGCTGGATTGTGTGAGGAGCTCACAAATCCCAGAAAGATCTGGGCAAAGTCCCATTGGTGAGCTCCTCCGGCAGGCAAGGCTGCGTTGGCTGGGCCATGTAGCCTGCATGCCCAGCCACCGCATGTCTGAACAGCTTTTGTTCAGCCGGATAGAGAGGGCTAAATGGGTGCGCCACTCACCCACCCACTCACCCACTCACCCACTCACCCACTCAATCACTCAACTACTTACCAAATCACTCGCTCACCCACCCACTCACCCACCCACTCACTCACCCACCCACCCACCTACTCACCCACTCAATCACTCACGCACCAACTCACTCAACCACCCACTCAGTCAACTACTCACCCCACCACTAAACCACCCACTCACTCAACTACTTACCAAATCACCCGCTCACCCACCCACTCACCCACCCACTCACCCACCCACCCACTCACTCACCCACCCACCTACTCACCCACCCACTCACTCACGCACCCACTCACTCAACCACCACTCAGTCAACTACTTACCCACCCACTAACCCACCCACTCACTCAACTACTTACCAAATCACTCGCTCACCCACCCACTCACTCACCCACTCACTCACTCACCCACCCACCCACTCACCCACTCACCCACCCACTCACTCACTCACTCACCCACCCACCCACCCACCTACTCACCCACCCACTCACCCACCCACTCACTCACTCACCCACCCACCAACTCACTCACCCACCAACCCACTCACTCACTCACCCACTCATTCACCCACTCTCTCACCCACCAACTAACTCACCACCCACTCACTCACCCACCCACCCACTCACTCACCATCCCACTCACTCACCCACTCACCCACCCACCCACTCACCCACCCACCCACTCACCCACGGCGCTGTGTGGTGGAGGGACGGAGACACACGACAGTGGAGACCACTCCCCTGTCTTCCACCGCGGGTAGCGAGCCGCGACTCTCACGCGGACGCAGTACTCAGCAGCGCCTGCAGGCTGAGGCAGCGCGTGGCGGTAGCGACATCCCACAAAGCGCTCCTGGCAGGAGCAAGCAGATGGTCTCAGTGTGCCGGGTTACGTGGATGACACGTTGGTGGTCTGGCCACACGGCAAAGATAGACTGAGCGCGTTTCTAAATCATCTCAACTCGCAAAACCCATCCATCCAGTTCAGCATGGAAGTGGAAGCTGACAGAACTCAACCATTTCTGGACATTCAGTAGCAGCAGCAGCAATAGCATCGTCATCAGTAGTAGTAGCATCACCACCCACCCACTCACCCACTCACTCTCCCACCCACCCGCCCACCCACTCACCCACCCACCCACTCACCAACCCACCCACTCACCCACTCACCCACCCACTCACCCACTCACCCACCCACCCACCCACTCACTCATCCACCCACTCACCCACCCACTCACCCACCCACTCACCCACCCACTCACCCACCCACTCACCAACCCACCCACTCATCCACCCACCCACTCACCCACCCACCCACCCACACACCCACCCACCCACTCACTCACCCACTCATCCACCCACCCACACACCCACTCACCCCCTCACCCACTCACCCACCCACTCACCCACCCACCCACTCACCCACCCACTCACCCACCCACTCACACACACACACCCACCCACCCACCCACTCACCCACCCACACACCCACTCACCCACTCACCCACCCACACACCCACTCACCCACCCACTCACCCACCCTCCCACCCACTCACCCACCAACTCAACCACCCACTCACACACACACCCACCCACACACCCACTCACCCACTCACCCACCCACCCACCCACTCACCCACCCACTCACCCACCCACTCACCCACCCACTCACCTACCCACCCACCCACTCACCCACCCACTCACCCACCCACTCACCCACCCACTCACCTACCCACCCACCCACTCACCCACCCACCCACTCACCCACTCACCCACCCACGCCCCCACTCTCACCGTGCTAGTCACACCCCTCCTTGTGGAGACCTCGGCTTGTAGATGGTAGTGCACGCCACTCTGCGCCATCCTCCTCCTCCACTCGCTCCTCATGGAGACCCGCACGGACAGCTCCCACCGCTCTCCCTCGTCGCCACCGCCATCGCCGCCATCACCCTCATCGTCGTCATCATCGTCGTCGTAGTCATTCTCGTAGCCATCTTTGTCGTCATGTTCGTAGTCCTCACGCTCACTACCACACTCCTCCTCCTCACCACCCTCCTCACCACCCTCCTCCAGCATCGCGTCCTTGTGGAGCATCAAGGTGACAGTCGGAGCACTCAGCACGGCTGAGACACACACAGAGACACACAGACACACACACAGAGACACACAGAGACACACACAGAGACACACACAGAGACACACAGAGACACACACACACACAGACACACACACACAGAGACACTCACACACAGACACACACACACAGACACACAGAGACACACACACACAGAGACACTCATACACAGAGACAGACACACAGAGACACACACACACAGACACACACACAGACACTCACACACAGAGACACACACACAGAGACACACTCACACAGACACACACAGAGACACTCACACAAAGAGACACTCACACACAGAGACACACACACGGACACACACACGGACACACACACAGAGACACACACAGAGACACACACACAGACACACACACAGACAGAAACACTCACACAGAGACACTCACACACAGACACACAGACACACACAGAGACACTCACACACAGAGACACACACACAGACACACACAGAGACACACACACTCACACAGACACACACACAGACAGAGACACTCACACAGAGACACTCACACATAGACACACAGACACACACAGAGACACTCACACACACAGACACACACACAGACACACACACACACAGAGACACACACAGACACACACACACACAGAGACACACACAGACACACACACACACTCATACACAGAGACACACACACACAGAGACACTCACACACAGAGACACTCACACAGAGACACAGAGAGTGAGACACTCACACACAGACACAGAGACACAGACAGAGACACAGACAATGCCACTCACTTGTCTTCAAGGGTAACACATCAACCACGACCCAGGGTGACGATGATGGTGGTGATGGTGGTGGTGATGATGGTGGTGATGGTGGTGATGGTGGTGTTGGTGGTGGTGATGAGACGGTGGATCTGACGCGAAGTTGATAGCGGTCGCCGGGATGTCGCAGAGCTGAGGAGACATCGCACCGTGTCTCTGCGGTGGCAGCGCAGACGGTCCGCCAGCGGGCTCGTCCATAGCTGCACAGACAGAGACACGGGGAGGAGGAGGTGAGGAGTGGGTGTGTGAGTGGGTGTGTGAGTGGGTGTGTGAGTGGGTGTGTGAGTGGGTGGGTGAGTGGGTGAGTGAGAGAGTGGGTGAGTGAGTGGGTGAGTGAGTGAGTGAGAGAGTGAGAGAGTGGGTGAGTGAGTGGGTAAGTGAGCAAGCAGGTGAGTGGGCGAGTGAGTGAGTGGGTGGGTAAGTGGGTGAGTGGGTGGGTGGGTGAGTGAGTGGGCAAGTGAGAGAGTGGGTGAGTGAGTGGGTGAGTAAGTGGGTGGGTGAGTCAGTGGGTGAGTGAGTGGGTGGGTGGGTGGGTGAGTGGGTGGGTGAGTGAGTGGTTGAGTGTGTGAGTGGGTGAGTGTGTGAGTGGGTGAGTGAGTGGGTGGGTGAGTGGGTGGGTGAGTGGATGGGTGGGTGGGTGAGTGGATGGGTGAGTGAGTGGATGGGTGAGTGAGTGGGTGAGTGCGTGAGTGGGTGGGTGAGTGAGTGGATGGGTGAGTGGGTGATTGGGTGAGTGGATGGGTGAGTGAGTGGATGGGTGAGTGAGTGGGTGAGTGAGAGAGTGGGTGGGTGAGTGAGTGGGTGAGTGAGAGAGTGGGTGGGTGAGTGAGTGGGTGGGTGAGTGGGTGATGAGAGAGTGGGTGGGTGAGAGAGTGGGTGGGTGAGAGAGTGGGTGGGTGAGAGAGTGGGTGGGTGAGTAAGTGGGTGGGTGAGTGGGTGGGTGAGTGAGTGGGTGAGTGAGAGAGTGGGTGGGTGAGTAAGTGGGTGGGTGAGTGGGTGGGTGAGTGAGTGAGTGGGTGAGTGAGAGAGTGGGTGGGTGAGTAAGTGGGTGGGTGAGTGGGTGGGTGAGTGGGTGAGTGAGAGAGTGGTTGAGCAAGTGGATGGGTGAGTGAGCGAGTGAGTGAGTGGATGGGCGAGTAAGTGGGTGAGCGAGTGAGCAAGCATCTCACAGTTTGCTGTCCACCCTGTAGGCAACGTCCAGGAGCTGTGAGCTGCTGCTGGTGGCGACGTCCACTTGAGCGTCGTGGTCCCAGCGGAGTTGCGTCAGCAGGTCGCGAGACTCCACGCGGACATTCAGAGGGGGAGTCGCAGCTGCGGAGATGGGCAGTGTGCGCTAACCACTGCACCACCGCTCCCCACACACACACAGTGCGCTAACCACTGCACCACCGCTCCCCACACACACACACAGTGCGCTAACCACTGCACCACCGCTCCCCACACACACACACAGTGCGCTAACCACTGCACCACCGCTCCCCACACACACACAGTGCGCTAACCACTGCACCACCGCTCCCCACACACACACAGTGCGCTAACCACTGCACCACCGCTCCCCACACACAGACACAGTGCGCTAACCACTGCACCACCGCTCCCCACACACACACACAGTGCGCTAACCACTGCACCACCGCTCCCCACACACACACACAGTGCGCTAACCACTGCACCACCGCTCCCCACACACACACAGTGCGCTAACCACTGCACCACCACTCCCCACACACACACAGTGCGCTAACCACTGCACCACCGCTCCCCACACACACACACAGTGTGCTAACCACTGCACCACCGCTCCCCCCCCACACACACACAGTGCGCTAACCACTGCACCACCGCTCCCCCCCCACACACACACAGTGCGCTAACCACTGCACCACCGCTCCCCACACACACACAGTGCGCTAACCACTGCACCACCGCTCCCCCCCCCCCCACACACACACACAGTGCGCTAACCACTGCACCACCGCTCCCCACACACACACAGTGCGCTAACCACTGCACCACCGCTCCCCCCCCCCCCACACACACACACAGTGCGCTAACCACTGCACCACCACTCCCCACACACACACAGTGCGCTAACCACTGCACCACCGCTCCCCACACACACACAGTGCGCTAACCACTGCACCACCGCTCCCCACACACACACACACAGTGCGCTAACCACTGCACCACCGCTCCCCACACACACACAGTGCGCTAACCACTGCACCACCGCCCCCCCCCCCCCCCCACACACACACACAGTGCGCTAACCACTGCACCACCGCTCCCCACACACACACAGTGCGCTAACCACTGCACCACCGCTCCCCACACACACACAGTGCGCTAACCACTTCACCACCGCTCCCCACACACACACACACAGTGCGCTAACCACTGCACCACCGCTCCCCACACACACACAGTGCGCTAACCACTTCACCACCGCTCCCCACGTCCACCACACCCTGGTACCCGATGTATCAACCACCTCTGGCTGGGCTCACCGTGTGTGCACGTGACGAGGTGGAGGACGGAGAGGAAGAGTAGGCCAAGTCTCGAGAAGAGTTCTCGCACCGCCATGACACCCACCTGGGACCCACGTGTTTCCGTTTCTCAAGTCACGTGGTGCAGAGAAATTCGATTCCCGGTTCGATTATCTCCATTTGCGTCGATTCTTAATGGGATAACATTAGGAATCGATTCTTGTAGTGAATTTATAGAGTCGATTTCCGTTGAGATAACATGGGAATAGACTATCGTGGGTGTGTGTTCATGTGTGTGTGTCTAAAGTCGATGTCTGCGTGTGTGTACTTGTGTGTAAGTCGATGTCTGTGTGTACTTGTGTGTGTGTGTTCATGTGTGTGTATCTAAAGTCGATGTCTGTGTGTACTTGTGTGTGTGTGAGTCCATGTGTGTGTATCTAAAGTCGATGTCTGTGTGTGTAAGTTTGTATGTGTGTGTAAGTCGATGTCTGTGTGTACTTGTGTGTGTGAGAGTCCATGTGTGTGTATCTAAAGTCGATGTCTGTGTGTACGTGTGTGTGTGTGTGTAAGTCCATGTGTGTGTATCTAAAGTCGATGTCTGTGTGTGTAAGTTTGTATGTGTGTGTAAGTCGATGTCTGTGTGTACTTGTGTGTGAGTCCATGTGTGTGTATCTAAAGCCGATGTCTGTGTGTGTGTACTTGTGTGTGTGTGAGTCCATGTGTGTGTATCTCAAGTTGATGTCTGTGTGTGTGAGTCCATATGTGTGTGTGTAAGTCTGTGTGTCTACGTGCAAGTGTGTGCATAAGTCGATGTGTGTGAGTCGATGTGTCTGTAAGTCCATGTGTGTTTGAGTCGATGTGTCTGTGTGAGTCGCTATGTGTGTAAGTCGATGTGTGTATGTGTACGTTGATGTGTGTAAGTCCATGCGTGTGTGTGAGTCGCTGTGTGTGTGAGTCGCTGTGTGTGTGAGTCTATGTGTCAGTCGATGTGTGTGTCTATGTGTCAGTCGATGTGTGTGTGTAAGTCCATGTGTGTGTGTAAGTCGATGCGTGTGTGTGTAAGTCGATGTGTGTGTAAGTCGATATGTGTGTGAGTCAATGTGTGTGTTTGAGTCCATACATATGTGTGTGTGTAAGTCGATGTGTTTGTGTGTGTGGGTCGATGTCTGTGTGTGTAAGTCCATGTCTGTGTGTGTCTTTTTCGCCCGGGCAATGCCGGGTACCTCCCGCTGGTACCTAATAAATTCAACTTGAGTGCAGAAGGAGTTTGCGACGTGCGGTGCGAGTGTGTGAGGATGGGTGGGGCATCCTCTACATGTGGGTGGTGAACTACTTTTGCACCATTCGCAGCCAATCCTAATCAGAGTAGTGTATAGTGTAGTGTATAGTGTAGTGTATAGTAGTGTATAGTGTAGTGTATAGTGTAGTGTATAGTAGTGTATAGTGTAGTGTATAGTGTAGTGTATAGTGTAGTGTATAGTAGTGTATAATGTAGTGTATAGTGTAGTGTATAGTGTAGTATATAAGTGTAGCGCATAGTATAGTGTATAGTAGTGTATAGTGTAGTGTATAATGTAGTGTATAGTGTAGTGTATAGTGTAGTGTATAGTGTAGTGTATAGTAGTGTATAGTGTAGTGTATAGTGTAGTGTATAGTGTAGTGAATAGTAGTGTATAGTGTAGTGTATAGTGTAGTGTATAGTGTAGTGTATAGTAGTGTATAGTGTAGTGTATAGTAGTGTATAGTGTAGTGTATAGTGTAGTGTATAGTAGTGTATAGTGTAGTAGTGTAGTGTATAGTGTAGTAGTGTATAGTGTAGTGTATAGTAGTGTATAGTGTAGTGTATAGTGTAGTGTATAGTGTAGTGTATAGTGTAGTGTATAGTAGTGTATAGTGTAGTGTATAGTGTAGTAGTGTATAGTGTAGTGTATAGTGTAGTGTATAAGTGTAGTGTATAGTGTAGTGTGTAGTGTAGTGTATAGTGTAGTGTATAGTAGTGTATAGTGTAGTGTATAGTGTAGTGTATAGTGTAGTGTATAGTAGTGTATAGTGTAGTGTATAGTGTAGTGTATAGTGTAGTGTATAGTGTATAGTGTAGTGTATAGTGTAGTGTATAGTGTAGTGTATAGTGTAGTGTATAGTGTAGTGTATAGTATAGTGTATAGAGTAGTGTATAGTGTAGTGTGTAGTAGTGTATAGTAGTGTAGTGTATAGTGTAGTGTATAGTAGTGTATAGTAGTGTATAGTGTAGTGTATAGTGTAGTGTATAGTAGTGTATAGTGTAGTGTATAGTGTAGTGTATAGTGTAGTGTATAGTAGTGTATAGTGTAGTGTATAGTGTAGTGTATAGTGTAGTGTATAGTAGTGTATAGTGTAGTGTGTAGTGTAGTGTATAGTAGTGTATAGTGTAGTGTATAGTAGTGTATAGTGTAGTAGTGTAGTGTATAGTGTAGTGTATAAGTGTAGTGTATAGTAGTGTATAGTGTAGTGTATAAGTGTAGTGTATAGTAGTGTATAGTGTAGTGTATAGTGTAGTGTATAGTGTAGTGTATAAGTGTAGTGTATAGTAGTGTATAGTGTAGTGTATAGTGTAGTGTATAGTGTAGTGTATAGTGTAGTGTATAGTAGTGTATAAGCGTAGTGTATAGTAGTGTATAGTGTAGTGTATAGTGTAGTGTATAAGTGTAGTGTATAGTAGTGTATAGTGTAGTGTATAGTAGTGTATAAGTGTAGTGTATAGTAGTGTATAGTGTAGTGTATAGTAGTGTATAAGTGTAGTGTATAGTAGTGTATAGTGTAGTGTATAGTAGTGTATAGTGTAGTGTATAAGTGTAGCGCATCGTGCCCTATGTATTTGTTTAACTTCTTTCTCACCACATGTAGCTAGAACTGATCCTCGTAGTAGTGTATCGTGGTGTATAGTGGAAGACAGTGTAGTGTAGAGTAGTGTATAGTGTATAAGTGTAGTGTATCATGGTGTATAGTGTAGTGTATAAGTGTAGTGTATCGTGGTGTATAGTGTAGTGTATAGTAGTGTATCGTGGTGTATAGTGGAAGACTGTGTAGTGTAGAGTGTATTTTAGTGTAGTATGTACATTTATTTCGCACCGTACGTAGCCCACCGTGCCAATTGGAGGTGCACTGTGATGTATACGCACTTGTATGTTGAGGAGCCCCGGGAACATGTCTCATTCACTGTGACATCACTTACAAAATATGTTCAACAGATTAGCAGAATTACCCTATTGACTGAGTGAAATCGTCTATAAGGCTGAACAGGTGGCTTTGGCAGTAACATAATCTCACCATCCACCAGCCCATGGGGTGCTCCGATCGAACTTGTTAAAAAGCACGTCGGCAGTTTGCGATTTTGTGTTGATGTCCGCAAGCTTGACAATGTTTCCGTTGCGGATGCATACCCTTGCCTCGTATGGACCATTCGCTGGACGCTTTGGCGGGCAAGCGGTTTTTTTCCACCCTTGACCTCCTGTCGGGATTTTGACGAGGCTTCAAACACGAAGAGGGCTTTTAGGACACCCAAAGGGTTGTTTGAATTTAACCGGCTTCCTATGGGGCTCCACTCTTCATTGAACATGACTTTATACAAGCTATTGCATTTTGTTATAAAGCCGACATTTAACTCATCCCAAATCTGCATTAAAACTTATCACCTCTCTCTAGCCATGAACCCGGCTTCATTGTGGCAGGAGTTGCACAGCTGTCAAAGTTTGCAGTCGCGTCTTTGCACGGTGCACTGCAAAATGGTGGGTGGGTGGCTTGGTTTTCACCGCGAACCTCCTTCCAAGACAACGCCACATTGACAGCTATGCACACGGAGACACTTACGTTCGCAGACGTGAAGTTGACTTGAAAACATTTATTGACCACGCGACTCAAACGTCCATTCGACCATTCAAGCGTAGCGACAGGTAAGCGATGTCAGTGCACATTCATCGCGAACAAATACCTCGAGGCATTTCGTGACGACTTGCAAGGCGGAGCATCGGACGTCTCTGTCGATGCCGTTGTGTTTGTCGCGCTTGAGGTGCATCTTCACCTCGAAGTCAACGTCGCTGCTCAGATCGTCGCGCATCTCCACGTATGTGGAGATGCTCGTGGACGGCTTCCGCTATTTCTTCTCTCCTCCACCTGCTGCTGCTGCTGCAAGCGGCTTGAGAGACGCAGGCGGCTGGCGCGCTCCTCACCGCCCGTCTCGCGGCGGTAAAAGTAGTTGAAGTTGGAGACGATGACGGGCACGGGGAGGGCGATGGTGAGCATGCCGGCGATGGCGCACAGCGAGCCCACCGCCTTGCCCCACGCCGTCACGGGACACATGTCGCCGTAACCCACCGTCGTCATGGTTACGATGGCCCACCAGAAGGTGTCGGGGATGCTTCGGAACTCCGAGTTTAGTTGGTCGGCCTCGGCAAAGTAGACGGCGCTGGAGAAGAGGATGACGCCGATGACGAGGAAAAATACGAGCAGGCCCAGCTCGCTCGCGCTCGCCTGCAAAGTCTGGCCCAGGATCTTCAAGCCCCTGGAGTGCCTGGACAGCTTGAGTATCCGGAACACTCGCACCAGCCGGGTCATCCGCAAAATCGCCAGTGACGTGGCCTGCTGGTCATGCCCTTGGGGCTTGGCCATCTCGATGCCAAGGGTGATGAAGTAGGGCAGGATGGCCACGATGTCAATGATGTTCATGATGCTTTTGAAAAATCCCAGTTTGTTGGGGCACGCAAAAAACCTCACCAGCAGTTCAAAGGAAAACCAAACGATGCAAATAGTTTCCACGATAAAAAATGGATCGGGGACAGAGCCGCGATGCGTGCCGTCGACCCGCGTCCCGTTCATGTCCTTTGCCGGGAGAAACTTCTGCTTATTCTCGTCCCTGAGTTCAGGCAGAGTCTCGAGGCAGAATATGATGATGGAGATGAGGATGACCAGCACGGACACGGTGGCAATTCCCCTGGCCGCGATGGAGCTCTCGGGGTATTCGAACAGCAGCCACACCCGCCGCTGGAACTCGTCCGATGGCAGCGGCTCCTCCTCCTCCACCTCCTCCTCTCCGATGAAGCCCTCGTCTTCCCAGAACTTGACCACGGCCTCGTTGCCGAGCTCGTAGAACTCGATCTCCTCGCCGAACACTTCGAGGGAGACGTTGAGTGGGCGTCTCAGCCGCCCGCCGGACTGGTAGTAGTGGAGGATGGCGTCGAAACTCGACCGGTTCCTGTCGAAGAAGTACTCGTTGCGCAGGGGGTCGTGGTAGCGCGACCTCTTGCCGGGGTCGCCTAGAAGGGTGTCCGGGAACTGGCCGAGTGTCTTGAGCCGCGTCTCGAATCGCAGCCCCGACACGTTGACGACGACCCTCTCGCAGGACTCGTGCGTCAGCGGCTCTGTGCCGCCGTCAAGCAGCGCCGCCTCGTACATGGCGGTTGGAGAACTGCGCCGGGGTCAGAGGTCACAAACGGGTTTTGATTCCTTACCCGTACCCGTACCCGGCCGCACCCGTACCCTACCCGTACCCACCCTGGTACGGGTAGGGTACGGGTATCTGGTACCCGATTGCGACCTCTGGGATGAAGCCATGTTGCAGGCGCGGGTGGGTTGATTCTAGGAACTTGAATTGTGAGAAGAGACAAGACGTTGGGAAATGAGTGACAAACGGTGACTCACCAGTGACTCATGGCCTAACCCGTACCCGGCCGCACCAGAGTCGCAAACGGATACCCGGCTACCCGTACCCAGCCGGGTATGGGTAGTCGGGTATCGGGTAGGGTACGGGTATCGGGTACCCGGTTGCGACCTCTGGCGGGGGTCAGGATGGCAGGCGGCGGATTTCGACAACAAAAATGTCAACAGAAACAAAGCCGCGTGGAATAAAAAAAAATACGCAGAAAATCAGTGGGAGCGCAGAAATGAAATTGTATGTTGGTGGTACAGCAATGGATTCTTGATTCTATCTGTGCAGAGCTTTGAGTATCACGCTCAAGCACGCATCGGGCTCGCGAAGGAAAACACACGGCCTGGCGGTAGCGCGTTCACCAATTGTCGCAGAGGATCACAGTTCGAAGGCAGCAACCGCCCTGGTTAATACTGCGGTGCCTACTAACCGTACCGATACTCCGATTCGCACGGTTGGCTACGTACGGTGACAACGTTCAACACACGTCCATACAAGACTGTCACTATTTGCCGTCTGCTTCACAGCGGACGTTAGGAGTCCAGTGACTTCATTCGCAAGAGTCAAACTACCGCAACTGAAGGCGATGTTTTATTTCAGCAGGTAAGGCCCATTGAGCTGGCTCAAGGAAGCGGCTTCTCACTTGTAAATGTCCAGCAGGCAAATACCGGCTACGAACGTCGATTACAAAAAGTTGGGGGAGGAACAGGAGGACCCGGAGGGAGAAAATCCACGCAACCAGGTGAAGATAGACACGCAAAGTGGAGATGTGAAGCTTCCGTGGCTGCAAGGATTCATACTCTTTGGTTTTTTTGGTAAAGTCACGTGGGCAAAAAATAAAATAACGGAAATTCTTCTATAAATAGGAAATATATAATTATACTTTTATTTCTATTTTTATTTCTATAATTTTCATTATTAAAAATAATAATTAGTTATTTTATTTCTACTATTATTACTCAGTTGAGGCCTTGCTGGGTAAACAGGCATCGTAGGCTCAGCGTAGCATCCTTCTAACTAAGATTATTGCTGCGTGAGGCTTCACTGTACAATAGTATCAAGTGGCTCCCTCTACAGTAGTAGTGTCTACCGAGTAGTATCTACCAACTCTATGGTAGTAGCTACACAACAACAACAACATCGTGGTGGTGGTGGTGGCCGTGGTGGTGGTGCTGGTGCTGAGGGCGTTGAAGTTGCTGTTCAAGACTCACCCCTCTCAGCTGCTGTGTTGCTCTGTTGCCGTGGCAACCGCGCTGTCGGCGCTTCTGCGCATGCGCGGTCGCCGTGGCAACCGCGCATGCGCAGACGCGTGCTTTGACCACTCCGAGATCGGCGTAGTGGTAATATTAATAATGATCGATTATAAAGTATTAGTGATCGATTATAAAGTATCGATTTCATTCGTTTACATTTGATGGAGGGTTGGTGGGGGGGAGGGTTAAACAAACAGCACTGACAGGCTCTTGCACAGCACTAGAATATATTGGACATTGAAATATATTGTGAACAAAAACCTATTGATTGGGGGCAAACGGTTCATGCTAAGGGTCCGTCCATAAATGACGTCACGCACCTATGGGGAGGGGGGGGGGTCAGACATTTGTGACGATGCGTGACGAGGGGGGGGGGGGTTGAGAAATGTGACGTCACATCAAAATGCGCAACTTTAAATAATAATATAATTATATTATTTAATGTTTTATTTTCATTTTATTATTTTATTACTTCCCTTCTACGTGACTTTACAGAAAGAACCAATAAGATATAGACAACACGTTCTACTTAACTAAATAGACTTGTTAATCAATGTTTTCTCCTACAACATCAGAGTTTAAAGCGATTTGAAGCATTTTTATTTTTGGGGGGGTGGGGGGCAGAGCTTTGTGACGTCATATTTGAGGGGGGGGGTGACGAGGGGGGTGGGGGGGGGTCAAAAATCGTCCTAAATCGTGTGACGTCATTTATGGCCGACCTCATCGCTCGCCACCCGCCGGTTGGTTGTGGGTTCCAGAGTCGCCGTCCACTCGTTCAGGACCTGCTGCCCCAGCAGTCGCTGCAGGCTACACGGGGGTCTTTGTCTCTGGCCTGGACTTGTGCAGCTGTTCTAGACTCACTTCAGGCTGCCGATTCCAAATGTGATCTCAGATTTGCTCCATCACATCTCATTTTATAATCCTCTATATTAAGTTCGCTTGCTTGCGCGCTTACGACCGTGCAAATCTTTCGGTCGTTTTTTAACCCACTTCCCGTGATCCAATCGAGCTGACATTTTGCACACAGACTCGTTGTGCGTGACAATTAATGTTCGTGAAAATTTTTTTTTCCAAAATTTTACACTGTTTAGGGAAAAACAAATTCAATATTTAATTACCAATTGCTTAATGCTGGCAGACAATCATCTGACCCATAGGTGGCAGCCATCTCAAGCCAGAGGACGAGAGGACTCTAGCCGCCACGCATATAAAGGATTTATAGTGAAAAACTTTGCTTTTACCGGTTATACTTATTATGCTATCGGCATACCCCATTTTCATTGATTTTACCCGAAATTAACTCTGTCACTTATGATTGCAAGTTGTTGCGAGTCGGTGACTGCTTTAGTGTTAAAATATGGTGCTGTATTTTTAGGATAGTGTGTTTATAATATCATTTTATGTAGATATCCACATTTATTTAATATTTTTCTTCTGCAGTTTTTATTGAAAATGCAAATATTTGATATCTCAAAAACCTGCTGTGATAGACAAAAACTGATGCCAGATTTGGAATCAGCAGAAAAAGTGTTTGACCAGTGTTATACTCGTTGGTCACGTAGTTAATTTTTTGTTAAAAATTAAATCACGTTTCTGGCGTAACACAAGCCTCCTTCTAAGTTGTCCCTACCTGAAGAAGGATGCTTGTGTTGCGCCCGAAACGTCGTGATCTAATTTATTTAGATTTTGTACCCACGTGACTTTACCGAAAAAACCAAAGAGTATGAATCCTTGCAGTCACGAACACTTCAAATCTATAATTCACACTGGAATTGTAAACGTTGTTGTCGTGGGTTTACTCTCCAACGCACCTGTGTGCCGCTGTGCGAGTAACGACACGGCGTGTTTTGTTTACGTGGCAACCCTCACTGATGGGCTGTGTCATCGGGTGGTGGAGGGTCTAACGACACATAAACACATTCCTCCTGCGGAGGGAGCTGGTAGGAACGTTGCTCGCTCAATGGCCTGCAGGGTCAACGGCGGCGTGGTGTATTCCGCAAATATGCCCGACTGTGAGGGCGGGCACAAGCCGGCGTGAGTAGGTTAAACGTTGAGTTTTATAAGGGCACCACGGGGTGACCAGCCCCTCTCCACCCAGCCCCACCCCACCCAGCCCCTCCCAAATCAGCCCCTCCCCACCCAGCCGCTCCCCACTCAGCCCCTCCCTGCACGACGGACACAATAATCCCATGTGGGCTGGTGTAACCAGAGGTTCCTACGAGTAAAATGTCAAACTCATTCAACCTTTATGGATGCTCAACATGGTATCAGGAGGCCTTCAACGGTGGATTTACAAAAAGGGGCTTAAAACATTCTTCACAGGACATCCATTGCTGACATCCCATAATGAGGTCAAGTCACCTGGCACCCACCTGGGATTGTGACTCATGGCCCCCACAACTTGTGAGTCAGATGTTCTTTTCTCAGTGCTGCTTGGCCAGATAGAACGTGCAACAGGACAACATGAAATCCTGTACACATCTGTGTATAAGCACCGTTTTAATAACGGCTAAAATTGTATTGCTGTGTCATTGAACCGTGAGTGAACGACCCCTTGTGATACAATGTTCAGGCCCTGTGTGGGGCATGTATCCACGTGAGTTCGTTTATACCAGAGGTCGCAAACGGGTTTTGATTCCTTACCCGTACCCGGCCGCACCAGGGTCGCAAACGGGTACCCGTACCCGTACCCTACCCGTACCCGGCCGGGTATCGGGTAGGGTACGGGTATCGGGTACCCGATTGCGACCTCTGGGATGAAGCCATGTTGCAGGCGCGGGTGGGTTGATTCTAGGAACTTGAATTGTGAGAAGAGACAAGACGTTGGGAAATGAGTGACAAACGATGACTCACCAGTGACTCACGGTCTACCCGTACCAGGCCGCACCAGGGTCGCGAACGGGTACCTGTACCCGTCTGGGTACGGGTAGCCGGGTATCGTGTAGGGTACGGGTATCGGGTACCCGATTGCGACCTTTGGTTTATACTCAATTGTCATATGGTCGTGTCAGTGCGCACATGGCTGCGAGGCTGTCACACAGTTATATGATGACTGACCCAGAAGTCTAGAGCATTATACAATCAATACAGATCGCCTGTGCGTAGCTGCGCTACGTAACGGCGTGCTCTTAATAAGTCGCCCACTGCAACATTTGTGAAAACAACAACACGACGACAACAAAGATGTACTTCACTTTTCTTTTGCTGCTTCAGAGTTCACTTTTATTACTCCTTGGTTTTATTCGGTGAAGTCACGTCGGTGAAACATTAAAACAAATCAAATCGCAACGTTTCGGGCGCAACACAAGCGACCAACGAAAAACGACGCAAACTCCCTCGGCCTTGCTGCCCGGGGCCCACTCCTTAGGCCTTGCCCCGGGGCCTACTCCTTAGGCCTCGCCCCGGGGCCCACTCCTTAGGCCTTGCCCCGGGGCCTACTCCTTAGGCCTCGCCCCGGGGCCCACTCCTTAGGCCTCGCCCTCGCCCGTGGCCGCACCCTCGCTTGTGGCCGTACTCTCGCCCGTGGCCACGTCTGTGGCCTCAGAGAAGTACGGATGGTACAGGGCGACAGACGCGGAGATGCGCTTGCGGGGGCTGAAGGTCAGCAGGTCCTGCGGGAGGCACGGCCGTGCGTGCGGAGGGCGCGGAGAGACACAGAGAGACACAGAGACACGAGACGAAAGACACAGAGAGACACAGAGACACGAGACGAGACACACAGAGACACACAGAGACACGATACGTTATTGCCCGCTTGACGGTAACCCCCGTACGGACACGCATCTGAACAACGCGTCGTTCGACCGCCGCGACAATTGCCGCCGCGTACAATCCGCCCGCATCTCACCAGCATCAGCGCCATCGCCAAATTCTCGTTGTCCGGCCCGACCTCCGGCCCGACCTCCGGCACGGAGTCAGCCAGAGCCCGCGGAGCAGCGGGGAGGCCGGCAAAAGCGCCGTGCGGCAGGGAGGCTCCGAGCGGCCACTCCTCCAGGCTCGGCACGCCCAGAAGACTGGGGTGGGGGCCACGGGGGGGGTGGGGGTAGGGGGGTAGGGGGGGTAGGCGGAGGTGACGGTGAGAATTCAGCTGTTGACTATCAACCTAATTTCATAAATGATTGCGCAACGAAGTGGCTGTTGCGGAATTCACATCAGCAGCCAAATACTCCTCCCCCTTCCCTCTCCCCCCCTCCCCCCTCCCTCTTCCCTCTCCCCCCCTCCTCCTCCTCCCCCCTCCTCCTCTCCCCCCCTCCTTCTCCTCCCCTTTCCCCCTCCCCCCTCCCCCTTCCCTCTCCCCCCCTCCTCCTCCTCCCCCTCCTTCTCCTCCCCTTCCTCTCCCCACCTCACTCTCCTCCCCCTTCCCCCTCCCCCCCTCCTCCTCCCACTTCCCTCTCCCACCCTCCCCCCCCTCCCCACCCCCTCCCCCTCCTCCCCCCCTCCCCCCACGTTGCTTGCTGCTAACAAATTAGATGACCGTCTATTGGCCCCCCACGCCGCTGCCCACCGCACGCTCATCCACGAGCAACTCACCGGAATATCTCCGTCAGCTGATCGACATCGGAGCCTCCGGGGAAGAGAGGCCTGCGTTGAGGAGAGACAAGGAGGTCACCTGATGCGACGTCGCTGAGAATAATAACACGTCGTCATCGTCATCATCATCATAACAACACCGATGTAATGGGGGAGAGGTGGACCCACGGGGGCATCTGCCGGGTCTGTCCCTTGACCTTCACGCGCTCCGTAACGCGCACCTATCCTGGCACGGGCGCCGTGGCGACGCCACCTTGCCAGGCCTGTGGTGACATTGCGTGCGGGAGAGGTGGGTGGGTTGGTGGGTGGGTTGGTGGGTGGGTTGATGGGTGGGTTCTTGAGTGAGTTGGTGGGTTGGTGGTTTGGTAGATTGGTGGGTGGGTTGTCGAGTGGGTTGCTAGGTGGGTGGGTGGGTTGCTGGGTGGGTGGGTTGCTAGGTGGGTGGGTGGGTTGTTGAGTGGGTTGATGGGTGGGTGGGTGGTTTGGTGGATTGGTGGGTGGGTGGGTTGCTGGGTGGGTGGGTTGCTAGGTGGGTGGCTGGGTGGGTTGCTAGGTGGGTGGGTGGGTTGCTAGGTGGGTGGGTGGGTTGCTAGGTGGGTGGGTTGCTAGGTGGGTTGCTAGGTGGGTGGGTGGGTTGCTAGGTGGGTGGGTTGCTAGGTGGGTGGGTGGGTTGCTAGGTGGGTGGGTGGGTTGCTAGGTGGGTGGGTGGGTTGCTAGGTGGGTGGGTGGGTTGCTAGGTGGTGGGTGGGTTGCTAGGTGGGTGGGTGGGTTGCTAGGTGGGTGGGTTGCTAGGTGGGTTGCTAGGTGGGTGGGTGGGTTGCTAGGTGGGTGGGTTGCTAGGTGGGTGGGTGGGTTGCTAGGTGGGTGGGTGGGTTGCTAGGTGGGTGGGTGGGTTGCTAGGTGGGTGTGGGTGGTTTGCTAGGTGGGTGGGTGGGTTGCTAGGTGGGTGGGTGGGTTGCTAGTGGTGGGTGGGTGGGTTGCTAGGTGGGTGGGTTGCTAGGTGGGTGGGTGGGTTGCTAGGTGGGTGGGGGTTGCTAGGTGGGTGGGTTGCTAGGTGGGTTGCTAGGTGGGTGGGTGGCTGGGTGGGTGGGTTGCTAGGTGGGTGGGTGGGTTGCTATGTGGGTTGCTAGGTGGGTGGCTTGCTAGGTGGGTTGCTAGGTGGGTGGGTGGGTTGCTAGGTGGGTGGGTGGGTTGCTAGGTGGCTGGGTGGGTTGCTATGTGGGTTGCTAGGTGGGTGGGTTGCTAGGTGGGTTGCTAGGTGGGTTGCTAGGTGGCTGGGTTGCTAGGTGGGTGGGTTGCTAGGTGGCTGGGTGTGCGGGTGGCGGTGCTCAAAGAGCACCTGCGTGTAAACATCTCAGCAAAGATGCAGCCGACGCTCCACAGGTCGGCGGCCGGGCCGAAGGTCGCCCGCAGCAGCAGCAGCTCCGGGGCGCGGTACCACGACGGGGACACCTACAGCAGCAGCACACACAAAGACAAAGACCCCCCGTGTAGCCTTCACACACCGTAGGGGCAAGTGCCGTTAGCGAGCAGCACCTGTGACGGCCGGCACACGAGGGGGTTGGTGGCCAGCACCTTTGTCTACACGGTGGCGATGTTTACCGCGCACCGCACCGGGTACTCTTTTGAGGCTGAGTCAACCTAGGGGAGGCCCGGGACCGGTTAAGATAATCGTCGCCGGTGTTGGCCGGAAGACAGATTCAGACGCTGTCTCCTCGACAGACCTGGTCTTCACCTGAGGACGGCTGCCTGCGTTGTGGCCGAAACGTCGTGAGAATTATTTTATTATGTTTTATTTTTATTATTTTATTACTTCCCTTCTACGTGACTTTACCGAAAGAACCAAGAAGACCTCTCTCTCTCACTCTCTCTACTCACCGCCGGGGTGGGAGCCCTGCTCGCGCTGTCCAGGAAGCGTCCGAGTCCCCAGCCGGCGATCTTGACGCACCCGGAGGCCGTCACCAGGACGCTGCGTGGCGTGAGCTCGCGGTGCTCCAGGCCGTGGCCGTGCAGGTAGCGCAGCCCACACAGCAGCTGGCGCGTCACCTCCTGGGCACGGCGCAAGGTCAAGGCACAAGGTCACGGCGCAAGGTCACGGCGCAAGGTCACGGCGCAAGGTCACGGCACAAGGGCACGGCACAAGGGCACGGCACAAGGGCACGGCGCAAGGTCACGGCGCAAGGTCACAGCACAAGGTCACGGCGCAAGGGCACGGCGCAAGGGCACGGCACAAGGTCACGGTGCAAGGTCACGGTGCAAGGTCACGACACAAGGGCACGGAACAAGGGCACGGCACAAGGTCACGGCACAAGGAGGGGGGGGGGGGGGAGTGTAAACTCGTTAGCCGCTCCGAGGCTCGGCTCGCAACGTGCGTGCGAGATACACAGACACTGGTAGAGACTCATAGAGACTCAGAGATACACACAGAGACTCGTAGAGATACACAGAGACTCGTAGAGATACATAGAGATACACAGAGACTCATAGAGATACACAGAGACTCATAGAGACTCATAGAGATACATAGAGACTCATAGAGACTCAGAGATACACAGAGACTCATAGAGATACATAGAGACTCATAGAGACTCAGAGATACACAGAAACACACAGAGACTGGTAGAGACTCATAGAGACTCAGAGATACACAGAGACACACAGAGACTCATAGAGACTCAGAGACACACAAGAGACTCATAGAGACACAGAGACATACAGACTCATAGAGACTCACAGAGACACACAGAGACCCATAGAGATACACAGAGACTCTGAGAGTGGTGTTGCCTTTTGGGGGTGGGGTAGGGAGTGACGGGGTGGGTGGTGCTGGCGGTGGCACCTTGATGTGGTGGGACGGTGTGTGGGGCGACTTCCCCAGGTAGGTGGACAGATCCTGGTCTACGAGCTCACAGACCACGGCGTGACGCGCGCCGCCCTCGTCACGAATATCCACAAAGACGTCCAGCAGCCTGGGGCAGGCCGGTCGGGGGTCGGGGGTCGGGGGTCGGAGACATCAGAGCAAGAGAGCGCAGAAGTCATCTCGGTTTGACGACGACGATCTGTCTCCTAATCTTTTCAAGACACGATGACCGTGGAGAATTGGAGGATGGAGGCTGACGTGGCGACGATTGCGAGGGATTGTGACGCGGCGCGAGGGGTGGGAGAGACACCCACCTCACCACGTTGGGGTGCTCCAGCTTCGTGAGCAGCTGTAGCTGCAGCAGCTGCCAGGCATCTTCCTCCGGGCCCCCGCCTGTCTGCAGGCGCAGGCCCTTGAGCAGCGCCACAAAGCGGCCCTGGTCCCGGAGGTCGCGAGCCTTGAAAGTCGTCGCGGCCCCGTAGACCCCAGCGCCCAACTCGGCCACCGCCTCGTACTGCTGCTCCATGTCCGCCGCCCCGAAACGCTTCCAGCGCAGACGCCGCCGCTAGCAGCAGCAGCAGCAGCGATCACACAGAGACGCAAGAGAGACAGAGAGAATCAGAGAGAGAGAGAATTGTCACAGAGGGTCACATATACAGAGAGAGTCACAGAGAGTCACAGAGAGAGTCACAGAGATTGTCACATAGAGAGGAAATGAGCGCAGACGCCGCCGCTAGCAGCAGCAGCGATCACACAGAGGGTCACAGATACAGAGAGAGTCACAGAGTGTCACAGAGAGAGTCACAGAGAGAGTCACATAGAGGGGAAATGAGCGCAGACTCCGCCGGTCACGTGGATGTCCTCTGCTGCCAGAAGTCCGCCCGCCACCGCCGCTAGCAGCAGCAGCAGCAGCAGCAGCGATCACACAGAGACGCAAGAGAAATAGAGAGAAGCAGAGAGTCGCAGAGAGAGACAGAGAGAATTGTCACAGAGGGTCACAGATACACATCGAGGGTAAATGCACCTTTACATCAGCCGCACCTAGTTTACACAACAAAGGCTCATTCCTAACAGCGTGCTTCAGCCGCACCGAACCTCACAACAATAATATTCAGGGCCTACCTTGGCTCCTCCCACCCTCAACCAGTATATATATACAAGGACTGTGTTCTTGGAATGTCTCTCACTTGATGCAGCTGTCGTGGCTGTGACGGTTCCACCTGAAGACTGAAGCTTGTGTTGCCTCCGAAACGTTATTTTATCTTACTTTTGTTAATTTAAATTTTTTACCTACATGACTTTACCGAAAAAACCTAAGAATATGAATCCTTGCAGTCACGAAAGCTTCAAATCTAGAATTAAATGGGTGAGGTTAATGACTGTGGCTCATGCACCTGCAATGGCTGCTTTGGGTACACAGTTCAGACCTCCCCAGAGACCCTGGCTGACAGAGGAGGTGTTCAGGCTGGCTGAGAAAAATCAACAGGCCCACTCTCATAGTCTACAGCATCCCACGTCAGAGAATGAGGCTGACCGCAGCCTTCGCTCGGAGGTTCTGAGAGCCCTGAGGCGCTGCAATGATGGGTGGTGGTCGCAGGTTTCTGAGGAGATGGAATCTGCCTCAGTAGCCCGTGATCAGACATCACTGTTTAATTCCATCAAAAACGTAACTTGTAGTGCCACACCTATCACCATCATTCGGGGAAAGAATGGTGATCCAATCTCCGATCCCCCCCAGGAACAGGTTTGTAGATTTGCTGAGCATTTCTGTGAGGTCCTGGGGGAGGGGAAATCCCTCAGCCAGGAAAACATCATGGCACAAAGTGGGGATGACACTGCTGAGGCTGCGGTGCCTCAAATATTGGAAGAAGTCACCCCCTGTGAGTGACTGGCTGAGGTGCCATCTGTTGAGGAAGTCCTGAAGGAGATCCAGAGTCGAGACCAGGAAAGGCACCAGGCAGAGATGATCACCCAAGGGAAATTCTAGACAGACCAGCCTAAACATTTAGGCTGGCCTGTCTATGATCCATCTTAACCGGTTAGAAACATTTAGGCTGGCCTGTCTACGATCCATCCTCGGATAACCAGGCTGGATTGTGTGTGGAGCTCACAAATCGTTGAAAGATCTGGACAAAGTCCTATTGGTGAGCTCCTCCGGCAGGCAAGGCTGCGTTGGCTGGGTCATGTAACCCGCATGCCCAGCCACCGCATGCCTAAACAGATTTCGTTCGGCCCGTTTTTTTTGGTTTGCCATGTTTGTTGATGTACAGAGTTAGACTGATGGCCTTAATCTAAGTTGTCTTGTGGTTGTTGTTGTTTGACTTGCATCCCACTGGGATTTTTGCACATGGCGTTGGTGTAACGGTACTTTTTCTGCAATATTTTGGTCTTTTCTAAGATTTTCTGTTTGCACTTAGTCACATATTCACTTTAAGATGTTTTCTTGTTCATGTTTTAGTTTTTTGTTTGTTGCGGTTGCACCAGATTCAAGAGCCGAATGGCTCACAGGGCTATACGTAATACATGAGCTTGAACTTGATAGAGGGGCGTCATGGTTGGGATCGAACCCACGACCTTCTGTAGACCAGGCGAGGTAGTTAACATCTCTACAGGGTCGCGATCGAACTCACGACCTCCTGTAGATCAGGCGAGGTAGTCAACATCTCTACAGGGACATGATGGAACCCACGACCTCCTGTAGACCAGGCGAGGTAGTCAATATCTCTACAGGGTCGCGATCGAACTCACGACCTCCTGTGGACCAGGCGAAGTAGTTAACATCTCTACAGGGGCATGATCGAACCCACGACCTCCTGTAGACCAGGCGAGGTAGTTAACATCTCTACAGGGTCATGATCGAACCCACGACCTCCTGTAGACCAGGCGAAGTAGTTAACATCTCTACAGGGTCATGATCGAACCCACGACCTCCTGTAGACCCGGCGAGGTAGTTAACATCTCTACAGGGACATGATCGAACCCACGACCTCCTGTAGACCAGGCGAGGTAGTTAACATCTCTACAGGGTCATGATCGAACCCACGACCTCCTGTAGACCAGGCGAAGTAGTTAACATCTCTACAGGGGCATGATCGAACCCACGACCTCCTGTAGACCAGGCGAGGTAGTTAACATCTCTACAGGGTCATGATCGAACCCACGACCTCCTGTAGACCAGGCGAAGTAGTTAACATCTCTACAGGGTCATGATCGAACCCACGACCTCCTGTAGACCCGGCGAGGTAGTTAACATCTCTACAGGGACATGATCGAACCCACGACCTCCTGTAGACCAGGCGAGGTAGTTAACATCTCTACAGGGTCATGATCGAACCCACGACCTCCTGTAGACCAGGCGAAGTAGTTAACATCTCTACAGGGGCATGATCGAACCCACGACCTCCTGTAGACCAGGCGAGGTAGTTAACATCTCTACAGGGTCATGATCGAACCCACGACCTCCTGTAGACCAGGCGAAGTAGTTAACATCTCTACAGGGTCATGATCGAACCCACGACCTCCTGTAGACCCGGCGAGGTAGTTAACATCTCTACAGGGACATGATCGAACCCACGACCTCCTGTAGACCAGGCGAGGTAGTTAACATCTCTACAGGGTCATGATCGAACCCACGACCTCCTGTAGACCCGGCGAGGTAGTTAACATCTCACAGGGACATGATGGAACCCACGACCTCCTGTAGACCAGGCGATGTAGTCAATATCTCTACAGGGTCGCGATCGAACTCATGACCTCCTGTAGACCAGGCGAATGAGTTAACATCCACCTAGTCACCGTCACGACCCCAGATTCTGATTAAATGATCTCGACTTAGACATTTACATGAATGTTACATTCCACGGGCGGATTGACCAACACAGTTTAGACCCCTCAACTGTTCCACAAAGACCACAGGGGATGGTGGTGGGGGGGTATCAGCCCAGCCCAATCCCAGCCCAGCCCAACCAGGCCAGGCCGGGCAATGTCACCCAGCCCAATCCCAGCCCAGGCCAGCCCAGCCCAACCAGGCCGGGCAATGTGGCCTAGGGCTGCACTCACTCACCTCGTGGTTCGCTCCGTAGACGTCTGTGTGGGTGGTCTTGAGCTCTCTACTCCGTCGTGGCGAGGAGGTGACACACAAAGCTATTGACTCGTGTGGTGGTGGTGGTGGTCCGACGTTTCGCGCCGCTACCACAACCAGGGCGGGAGACGGACCGCTGGTGGGAACGCGTGGCTTTAGCAGGGCACGTTTAGAAAACGTAGCGCGGATAGGCGACCACGTGGCAGGGAGGCTAAATTCCGTAGAGCTGATAAGCGCTGCCCATAGACTCAACACTGGCCACAGTTCTGTGTGTGCAGCAGTCGATTTGAAGTTTTTCGTGACTGATATGATCCATATCCTTTGCTTCTTTCGGTAAAGTCACGTGGGTGAAGATTTTAAATATAAAATAGAAATAAGCAAAGAGTATATGCGCATACTCTGTGTTTTTTTCGGTAAAGTCACGGAGGTGAAAAAATTAAAATTAAAAAAAATTTAATCGCGACGTTTCGGGCGACACAAGCTTCCGAAAAAGTCGTGATTTAATTTAATTTAATTTTAAAAAATTTAATATTTTATTATTTCCCTTCCACGTGACTTGACCAAAAGAACCAAGAAGATGAATCCCTGCAGTCACGAAAGCTTTAAATCGAAAAATTGAGGCTTTTGTTTGACGGAACATGCAAAACACTTTAAATTCGCAGCTACAAAAACTCTAGCCCGGTACGTCAAAACAAGATGTCATGTATATCAACATGTAACATATCGAGTGCATTGTATATAAGTGTAGTGTATATAGTGTAGTGTATATAAGTGTAGTGTATATCAGTGGCGGCTCCTGCAAAATCTCTCAGGGGGGGCAAATGTCTGGATGATTGATAAGGATAAGGTCCACCCATGCAATGGATAAATTAACAGCTTAAGCATGTAAAGGCAACTTCACTTCTTTAATATTAATGAAAAATAAAGTGACTCTTACAATACATCTTATTTGTTTCTATACTCACTATTAAAACAAACCACTCAAGTTTATTTTATTAAAGATTCCACTAGGTGGCGACAAATAATATTGTTGACTGAAACGTGCTTACGTATGATGACGTAAGCACGTATGATGACGTTAGCACGTTAGTGTGAGCCCTCCCGGAAGCCATAGAGAATGCATTGCAGCGCCCGCCGTTCGAAAAAAAACATCTTTGAATGTAAGTCTATGGGGCCACTCGGGGCGATTCTCAGCCGGAGTGAAATCGCCCAAAAAGAGGCGGTACTCCACAGAACGTGACATGACGCTGATTGGACTATATCCAGAGGCACAATAACGGCTAGCGTGACTCTGTGGTTGAATGACATTGGTGGTGCGTCGCCCAATCGCCCTAATGAAGAAACCGCCCCTGGGGTCATAGGCAGCATTCCTCCTCCTCCAAACACGGCGAGTTGAGTTGATGCCAAAGAGCTCCATTTTGGTCTCATCTGACCACAACACTTTCACCCAGTTGTCCTCTGAATCATTCAGATGTTCATTGGCAAACTTCAGACGGGCAAGTATATGTGCTTTCTTGAGCAGGGGGACCTTGCGGGCGCTGCATGATTTCAGTCCTTCTCGGCGTAGTGTGTTACCAACTGTTTTCTTGGTGACTATGGTCCCAGCTGCCTTGAGATTATTGACAAGATCCTTCCGTGTAGTCCTAGGCTGATTCCTCACCGTTCTCATGATCATTGCAACTCCACGAGGTGAGATCTTGCATGGAGCCCCAGGCCGAGGGAGATTGACAGTTCTTTTATGTTTATTTCATTTGCGAATAATCGCACCAACTGTTGTCACCTTTTCACCAAGCTGCTTGGCGATGGTCTTGTAGCCCATTCCAGCCTTGTGCAGGTCTACAATCTTGTCCCTGCCATCCTTGGAGAGCTCTTTGGTCTTAGCCATGGTGGAGAGTTTGGAATCTGATTGATTGCTTCTGTGAACAGGTGTCTTTTATACAGCTAACAAGCTGAGATTAGGAGCACTCTCTTTAAGAGTGTGCTCCTAATCTCAGCTCGTTACCTGTATAAAAGACACCTGGGAGCCAGAAATCTTTTTGATTGAGAGGGGGTCAAATACTTATTTCCCTCATTAAAATGCAAATCAATTTATAACATTTTTTCCTGGATTTTTGTTGTTATTCTGTCTCTCACTGTTCAAATAAACCTACCTTTAATATTATAGACTGATCATTTATTTGTCAGTGGGCAAACGTACAAAATCAGCAGGGGATCAAATACTTTTTTCCCTCACTGTATGTTAACCACGCTGTGTGTGTACACCTATGTTAACCACATTGTCTCAACGTTGCATGTGTACTGGGTTTTAATTAAAATTTAGTTTTCTTGATGGAGTAATTTCTGCCCCTTTATATTTTTCAACGCTTTCACTTCACGTGATATTCCTCTGATTGTCGTGGTCAACATCTTGTAACAACATGTTTAGTCTACTTCCTGTTGTCCAATCCACGAGACTGTGTGCTCACTGTGACAACGTACTGCCCGCACACCAATCAGGCGCCACGTGCCTCAGGCTCACCTGCGTCGTGTGCGTGCATCACTCGAAATAAAAAAACACCTAATTGATAAAGCAATCAATAAAAATCGGCGTCAATCACTTAAGCGTCTCTTTAAAAGCGTGGACGTCTTGTTAATTAAATATCTATTTTCCCGCCGGGAATCGAGAACGCCGCGGCCCCTGAGCTCTGGAATCGCGTCGCCCACGAAGCTTCTGAACACGCGGTGAGCGCCGAGCGCGTGTCGCGCAACTCAAACTTGTTGTTTTATTATTCAACTTCATTCGTTCCTCTCTCTGTGTGTGTGGCGCGCACAAGGCTCGTGGTCGAAACGTCGTTTACTTCCACGTTGTCCGCTCGACTTCTTAAAAAAAATGTTACAATTTTTTTAAATAAAAAAGACATTTGTATAAAAAAAAATTTTTAAGGAGTTTCTTTTAGTGGGTTTACCTATACAATGCATGGGTCTCCTTGCATATCTAGATTATATTTATTGGTTCAACAACAACAACGAGAACACCGCTGCCGGGTGACTACCTAACACGAGGTCTGACCCTGCGTAGTAAAGTGTTGTGTGTTGCTAAATTGGTTATGCCTACAAAGTATGTTTAATGGATAGTATTATTCCACACAAACTTTGCGTTTGTGAGCAGGACTTTACGTGAAGGGGTGACACACATGCACGCCACGTTTTTTTATTTAAAATAGTTAAATTTATCAATGTCCTGGGTCACAAAAGCAACGTTTGTGAGGAGATTTTATTTAAATTTATTTTTAATTTATTTTAGTTTTATTTATTTCTACCTACGTGACTTTACTGAAAAAAACCTCCGAGTATGAATCCTTGCAGTCACGAAAGCTTAAAATTTAGAATTTGTTGAGATTAACAATAGCCACTTTCTCTACTTTTGAGACATAAGCTATTAGATAATAAAACTGTACTACTAAGGGACAATGTTGTTGTGACACTGTTATTAATGGAGTGGATTATTCACTTCGCTTTTGTGTCCTGGGTCACACAAGCAACGTTTGTGTGGAGTATTAAGAGCCCACTTTCTCTACTTTTGAGGCACTAGCTATTAGGTAATAACACTTTACTACACAGGGACAACAATAAAACATGTTTTTGTTACACACTGAATTATCTACTTAATCGAGGAAATCTCTAAAGCTTTCGTGACTGCAGGGACTTGTCTTCTTGGTTCTTTCGGTAAAGTCGCGTAGAAGGGCTCGTTTTTTGTCTGAAATCCTACGGCCTTTCACTGGAAAAAACACCTCTGCGGTACTAAACTCTACTGATCTGGTATCGACAATCAAGGGGATTTACCTGTCCCCAGACGACCTGCTTGTCAGTTTGGATGTGGTTTCCTTATTCACCAAAGTTCCTGTACCTGACACCATCGCAATCATTGAAGACTTGATTCATCAAGGACTGAATGCTGGGGTACCCCCCCCCCCCCTGTGAGACACTGCTTAACCAATACATACTTCACCTGGAATGGAACTTTCTACAAACAAACTGAGGGTACCCCAATGGGCTCCCCCCTATCTCCGGTTGTAGCCAACGTTTTCATGAAGAAATTTGAGACTGACGCCATCCAGACTGCCACTCTATGCCCGACCTTGTGGAAGAGGTACGTAGATGACACTTTTGTCATTTGGCCACATGGCCGGCCTGCTCTAGACCAATTCCTCGACCACATCAATTCCATACACCCAGCCATCAGATTCACCATGGAAGTCGAAAAAGATGGCAAGCTACCCTTTTTGGATGTCCTAATTAAAAGGAGACCTGATGGTTCAATGAGCCATTCTGTCTACAGGAAAGCCACCCACACGGATGCTTGCCTAAAACCGGATTCCCACCACCATCCATCCCAGAAAAACTCCCTCGTCAAGACTCTATACCAGGGGTCCTCAAACTTTTTAAACAGGGGGCCAGTTCACTGTCCCTCAGACCGTTGGAGGGCCGGACTATAGTTAAAAAACAACTATTAACAAATTCCTATGCACACTGCATATATCTTATTTTGAAGTGAAGAAACAAAACGGGAACATACAATATTTAAAATGAAGAACAAGTAAAGTTAAATCAACAAACTTGCCAGTATTTCAATGGGAACTATGGGCCTGCTTTTGGCTAATGAGATGGTCAATGTCCGGTTCCATATTTGTCACTGCTAGTCGTAACAAGTGATGCAAGTGTGCATCCGTTAGTCTAGATCTGGTTGGAGATTTCAAATGTTTCATTCTGGAAAAAGTGTGTTCACAGACATAAGCGCTGCCAAAGATGGTTGCCATTTTGAGTGCATGGTTCCTGAGATGAGGATATGTCTCAGAGGGGAGAGATGCATAGAAATTATGAAGGCTGCTTGACTTGAATGCGTCTTTCAGAGAGTCACAATTCTGCAGTTCAGCCAGTTCCATTTGGTAAATTGTATCCACATTTTCAATGTCAATAGAAAATGGGTTATGGAAAAGCTGTATGTCCTGTTCATGGAGATGAAGCTCTTTAAATCTAAATTGGAACTCCTTTTGCAATTTTTCCAGTGAATCCACACATGTTTTGTTTGGGAATGCAACCAATGTTTTTTCCGCTAACAGATTTTGAGTTGTGGGGAGATGGCAGAAGTTTTCCCTCCTTCACTTGTTTGATGAGGAGGCCTAATTTTACTTCAAATGCTTTGACATGTGATTACATATCACAGATGAGCTTCCCCTTTCCTTGAAGTTGCACATTGAAACTGTTGAGTAGCTCTGTTACATCTGTCAGAAAGGCAAGGTGCCATTTCCATTCTGCATCATTGAGCTCTGGTACTTTTTTGTTTTTTGAAAACAGAAAAGCTGTAATCTGTGGAAGTAAGTCCTAGAAACGTTTCAAAACTCTCCCTCGACTCAGCCAACGGACTTCTGTGTGGTACAGAACATCTTCATAGTCAACATTTAGCTCGGACAGAAATTCCTGAAATTGTCTGTGGTTTAGTGCATGATCTCTAATGAAGTTAACAGTCCCACTTCAGTGATTTACTACACAGCGCTTGTTGGTGGATGAGGCAGTGTATGGCTATTGGATGAGAATGGTTATGTTTGTCCATCTCTTGGTTAATGCGAGCAATTACTCCTTTCTTAGACCCCACCATGCTAGGAGCACAATCAGTTGTCACACTGGCTCCAAACCATTCACAGTTTGGCAAACCTTTTCATAGATATCCTCTCTTGTAGTTGTTCCTTTGGTGCTTTGCAGTGCAGCAAGCTCTTCTGTGACTTCGAAATAGTCATTCGTCCCACAAATAAAAATTAGAAGTTGTGCAGAATCACGAACATCGTTGCTTTCGTCGAGTGCCAAGGAAAAATAGGAAAGTTTTTTTTGTGGAGTTTTGCAAATGCTGATGGAAATTGTCTCCCATTTCTTCAATCCTCCGTGTAATTGTAGGTCCTAAAAGACTCACTGTACTAAATAAATCGGCCTTCTCTGTACACATCTCTTTGGCAACAGAAAGAAGGCATTCTTTAACAAATTCTCCCTCAACGAATGGTCTGCCAGTGCACACTATTAGCTTGGCAACTTGAAAACTTGCTTTCAGTGATGAAATATTTAGCTGCTTCTGCTTCACAAAAGTATTTTGCGGAGTTAATGTATTTTTCAGTTTTAATATTTTATCTTTTCTCACTTCTCCGACCAAACAATCATATTTATCTTTATGTTGAGTTTCATAGTGTCGACATAAATTGTATTCTTTGAACACAGACACTATATTCTGGCATATCAGACACACAGCTCTTTCCTTGTACTGCATGAAAAAGTAATCATAAGTCCACTGTTTTTTGAATATCCTACACTCCGAGTCAATTTTTCTCTTTCTTGACATCATTGTTTCCTAGGGAGTCAAAATTGCTATTAGTAAAATACCAATATATATACAGCGCTACAAAAACAATATAGCAGCAATAACTTTGCCCACACAGAGACATACAGACTGCACTGCCCATCAATGCAGTCTGATTGGGGGAACTCCACTTTTACCCCAGACTCACACTGGTGTGGGTGCCATTAAAAAGTTAATTACACCTGCAGTTTTGTTCACAGATCGCAGTGCGATCTGCGAACTCGCATAGGAATATGATCGCATGGGGGAGAAGACCCATGCGATCCACTGCAGGAAAAAAGGCACATGTGCCTTTTTTTCTTCCGAATCTAATGCAAGTTCAGCCATACAAGCATATGGCTGAACTCGCACTGCTCAGAGATCGCAACAGTATGAACTGGGGCTTACACAACATACAACATATAACCTCATATAATTGAATAACAATCAGAATATAAATGCACTTACTGTCATTTAAATTGGGTTTCCTACTCCTCGGCTGTCTGTCACTGACTAGCACGGGAAAACAGCAGGCAGCCCCTCCAGAGATCAATCTGTTATTACCCCTCTATCATTTACTCAGCACACAGGAATATCACTGAGAGTGGAGCCGAGGGGCAAGTGAGGGAGCTGAGGGAGGGAGAGCCAGTCAAGCGCAGCCAGGGGAGGGCTGGCAGCCTTAGGCCTGGCGGGCAAATCCAGTCAATTGGCCCATTGAACCATTCACCAGCGCAGCCTAATGAGTGCCCACCGCCGCAGCTCAATCAGTGCCCACCGCCTGAGCTCAATCAGTGATCACCAGTGCAGCCAAATCAGTGCCCACCGCCGCAGCTCAATCAGTGCTCGCCACCGCAGCCCAATCAGTGCCCACCACCGCAGCCCAATGAGTGCTCACCAGCGCAGCCCAATGAGTGCTCACCAGCGCAGCCAAATTAGTGCTCACAAGCGCAGCCCAATTAGTGACCATGGGCCGGATAAATGTCCTCGGCGGGCCGCATGTGGCCCGCGGGCCGTAGTTTGAGGACCCCTGGTTTAGACGGTACGGAGGTCACGGTTTAAAGTTCTCAACATCCACCAAAACCAAGAATGGGCCAACATCCCACCAGAGTGGGGCGCGTGAAGCGCGAGGCGAGACTGCGCTAGAAGCTGGTGCAGCAGCTCGATGCTGCCGGCGTCTGAGATGCCGACACGTGCAACTTGGCCAAGGTCCCTTCTACATCCGCGCGTTAGCAAGTGAAGGGTGCAACAGGGTGCAACACAATCACGCACGAGGCACTTGGTGTCTTGTGGGCTTTATTTACGTTCCAATAAGAGATAAAGATACAGCGAGGTCCACAAAGTGCTGCAACGAACGCTTCGCAGCTGCTAAGGCCGCTTTGAGCTCAACGGCAAAAAGACCGAGTTTATCAGCGATGCAAAGTAAGCAACAACACCCCTTGTTTAAGGGACATTCAAAAAAGGTTACTAAATGTAACTTTTGCACTATTGACAGGAACAACTTTGTTCAAAAAGTTACTCGCGCTAAATCTTACAAAAACCCTGGGTAATTACGTAACAACTTTTGGTGCCTACATTTTCCATGTTTTATATGAAAAAATTAAAAAAATCTAAAGTGAAAATCGCCATGGAACAGCATTAATGGCAGTATTTGCCACATTGAAGCATCATTTGTGCAGAAATGTCTATTGAGGTACAACTTACCATTCCCATCAACTCAAACCTTGGCAGTCAAATATTCAGAGGCATTACGTTGCAAACGAGGTCACGGTGCATAATACCACTCAATGGCAAAGAGGCTCAACTGTGCCGGTCGCCAGAGGCTTTCGTCCAATATCAAAACAAAAGTAACTTTCGGTTTAAAGTCTTTAAACGAGATGCAAATGGAGACCGCTCGGCCAACGAGTTCTTCAGGGTTTCCAGCCTCGCCAGCAGCTCCCGACGTCGAATCTGCTCGCGCCGCTTCTCCGCCCTGAGTCTTTCCTCCTCGCGCTTCAGGGTGCGCGAATATTCTATCGCGCGCTTCAGGATCTGCGCCTTGGCCGCCTTCTCGTCGTGCGCCAGCTCCGGTATGCCGCCGCGCAGCCACTGGAAACCCTTCTTGATGGAGTCGCGCCGCCGACGCTCCTGGTCGTTGTGCCGCTCGCCAAGCCCCTCCGAGCCGCCGGAGCTCCGAGGGCCACCGCCGCTCCCCGTCGAGACGGCGCGGGACGAGCCGGCCCCGCCGGCGGCGCCCCGGCTCCGCGCGGATCCCCGCGGCGCCGGCGGGGGCGGCGTCTTCGCCCCGCGCGCAGGCGGCGAGGGCGTGGCGTAGTTGTGCTGCTGCTGGTGCACGGGCGGCGTGGACGCCGGCGGGGCGGGTCGCCGCCGCTGCTGCCGCCGCTGCCGCCGGTTGTTGTCGTTGTACCGGGGGGCCGTGTTTGTGTCGTGCACGGCGCGTAGCGCCACGCTCGTTGTGGTGTGGCTCCCCTCCTCCACGGTCACCACGTCAATCTCTCCATCTTCCTCATCCGCGTCGTCGTCATCGTCTGCAGAAGGGAAACACGTATACGTCAGCAACGCAATGTAGAAAAATGCAACATTATAAACCTAAACTGCGCAGGTGTAGTGCCAGAAGAGGGGAGGAGCTGCTGGGGGCTCTGGGACCCGAGACAGAGAAGCCCTCGGCGCCAGGCGCTAGAATCCCAGGCACCCCAGACAGCTAAGCCCCTTGGCACCACCAACGGGGGGGGGGCTGTGTGTGCTCTGTGGGATATCTGGGGGCGCACACAACCCCACCCCTCGTTGGGGACGAGGCATAAAAGGGCAGCTACCTGGCCGATCGGGGCCAGTCGCAGCTCAAGATCCAAGACCCGCCAGCCAGCTTAGGACCCTGGACCCCCTCGTCCCGCTTGTCCTTGTAAGGGCCGGGATGCTGTGAGGGCCAGCGGTGGGACTCTGGGACTCCCGGCTCTACGTCCTTGTGAGGGCGAGTTCCGAGTCCAGACCCCCCCCACCTTGGCTGGGTCGGGTCAGGTAGCCTCCCCTAGGGTAATTGTAGCCAGAGGACCCCAGAGCGTAGCCAGAGTAGTGTACCTAGGCTGTGTACCTAGGCTGTGTACCTAGGCTATAACAGAGTATCAGCACTGTTGAGGTGTTGTATTGTAATAAAGAAGTTACTTCTACAAGTGTCTCCGGAACCCATTACACAGGTACAGGACCTGTTGAAATGTACACACGCAACATTCGTGTAGTGAGCTTGACAACTGTAAGTTTGTTGTAAACGAAGATGAACAAGCTAATTCGAAAAGTTCTCGTGACTGCAAGGATCCATACTTTTTGGAAGGATGTCATTGACCAACTTTAGCAGCCTCACAGTTCACTGCAGGGTTAGGGGTTAGGGTTAGAGTCAGGGGTTAGGGGTCAGGGGTTAGGGTAGGGGTTAGAGTTAGGGTCAGGGGTCAGGGGTTAGGGTTTAGGGGTTAGGGGTCAGGGTTCGGGGTTAGGCTCCACCCCCCCCCTCTTAACCTCTATGTAATCTCGTGTCTCTCAGAGCTCGCTTCACTTGATACGGTGATTTTGCTGTAACTGTTCCACCTGAAGATGGAAGCTCGAGTTGCCTCCGAAACGTCGTGATTCATTTCATGTTTGACCTGCGTGACTTGACCGAAAAAAACAAAAGGCACGACCGCGCTAAAACGACCGAATAAAGAAACACGCAAAACAGCGTGCAAGTCTCACCCGAATCGCCGAGCGTCTCGTTGCCGGGAGACATCGCCCCGCCCACGACAGTCTCCCCATCCTCCCGCCCCTCGACCAGCAGGTGCCGCCCTCCCGGCTCAAAGGGCAGCATCTTGGCGGGCACCGCGGCGGCCGCGGGGCTCGGCACGGCGCGGGAGACTGCGGGCGGCGGCGGCGCCAACTTGTCGGCGGGCACCAGCCGCCCCGGCGTGGCTCTGGCCGAGGAGGCGGCGCTGCTCCACATGCAGTCCCGCAGCAGCACGGCTCCCACGGCTCCCATGCCGCTGCCGCCGGCGGGGTCCCAGACGTGGCCGCGGCTCGCCACTTCGCCGCCTTCGCGGCTCGGATCGCCCGAGGGCGGCGGCGTTGGCGTTGAGTTCGCTCCGTCCGGCGCGGGGGGCAGGAGCTCAAACTTCTTCCAAATGTCCTCGCTGGGCAGCGTGGACTGGTGCCAGTCGCAGTGCAACTCCTCGCCGTCGTAGAAGGTCGAGGAGGAGGAGGGGGAGTCATCCCTGCCGGCAGACATTGCGTGGATGATGACGACGCTGCTGCTACACGTGGTGATGATGATGACGCTGCTGCTACTTTCGTCACGCGACAACACGCCGCGTGGTGGCGGGTAGGGGTTGTTGTTCTTGTTTACATTCCACCACCACCCTCCTCCCTGTTGTTGTTGCGTCTTGTTTACTTCTTCTGCAGGGGGCCGCCGGGCTCGCCTGTAACAACAGCAAACAATAAAGAAAGCAGCGTCGTTAGCAAAGCGAGCAAACACCACACAGAGTCGTAAGTGGCGCTGTTACTCATCCACAGCTCAATTTCATTAATCTCCGGGACGTTAAATTTCGATTTAAAGCTTTCGTGACTGCAGGGATTCATCTTCTTGGTTCTTTCGGTAAAGTCGCGTAGAAGGGAAACAATAAAATAATAAAAATATAAAACAATAACAATTCTCACGACGTTTCGTGTTGCAGTCGACACGTCGTGAGAATTTTTATTGTGTAGTGAATACTTGGGACGCAAGAGGGAGCGCACACACAGGGTGACACACACACACACAGGGTGACACACACACACACAGGGTGGCACACAAAGATCCCCCATATAGCCTTAACAGACTGTAGGGGCAAGTGCTGTTAGCAAGCACCTATGAAGGCCGGAACGGTACACGAGGGGGTGGGTGGCCAGCACCACGCCCGACCGCCTTTGTCTCCCTAGTGGCAATGTTTACACACCGCACCAGGTACTCATTTGAGGCTGAGTCGACCTAGGGAAGGCCCGGGACCGGTTCAGACAATCGTCTGATGTTGGCCGTGAGCGGGAATCGAACCCGGGTCGCCAGGTTCATAGCGCAGCGCGCTAACCGCTACACTACCGCTCCCCATACAGCGTGACACACACACAGGGTGACACATACAGGGTGACACACACAGGGTGACACACACACACAGCGTGACACACACACACAGGGTGACACACACACAGCGTGACACACACAGGGTGACACACACACAGGGTGACACACACAGGGTGACACACACACGCACAAGGTGACACACACACACAGGGTGACACACACAGGGCGACACACACACACAGGGTGACACACACACGCACACAGGGTGACACACACACAGCGTGACACACACACACAGCGTGACACACACACACACAGGGTGACACACACACAGCGTGACACACACACAGGGTGACACACACACACACAGCGTGACACACACAGGGTGAGACACACAGGGTGACACACACACAGCGTGACACACACACAGGGTGACACACACACACAGCCAGTGACACACACACAGGGACACACACACACACACAGCGTGACACACACAGGGTGAGACACACAGGGTGACACACACACAGGGTGACACACACACACACAGGGTGACACACACACGCAGGGTGACACACACACATGGTGACACACACACACACAGCGTGACACACACACAGGGTGACACACACAGGGTGACACACACACAGCGTGACACACACACAGGGTGACACACACACACAGCGTGACACACACAGGGTGACACACACAGCGTGACACACACACACAGGGTGACACACACACACGCGTGACACACACACAGGGTGACACACACACACAGCGTGACACACACAGGGTGACACACACACACAGGGTGACACACACACACAGGGTGACACACACACAGCGTGACACACACACAGGGTGACACACACAGGGTGAGACACACAGGGTGACACACACACACAGGGTGACACACACACAGCGTGACACACACACAGGGTGACACACAGGGTGAGACACACAGGGTGACACACACACAGGGTGACACACACGCACAGGGTGACACACACACGCACACAGGGTGACACACACACACAGGGTGACACACACACAGCGTGACACACACACACAGCGTGACACACACAGATTACAATGATGACGACGATGAGACGCTTCGCTGAGCTGCCGTGAGTGACGGGAGAAGTCGGCGTCAGAGCAGGAGCTGTAGAGCCGCTCCCAGTGAAGTCCACCCCTAAGTGGCTGGTGGACTCGGGGTGACGAGTGATGGTGGGGGGGGGCTACTCACGGTCAAGGGGCAGGACGAGGGGGGGTCACAGAGACGTCAGCAACGCCACGAAGCCGCCGCCGCCGGCAGCAGCAGCTGTGGTGATGGTGGAGAAAGAAGCCTCCATTGGGGTGGGGGCAGGGCGGGTGGTCGGACCCCGCCACCAAGTGGAGGGGGTGGGGGGGGGAACTTGGGCGAGCCCATCTCGCAGTGGAGCTGGTGAGCGCCGCGGCCCATTGGCCGGGAGGGCCCCGCCTCTCCCCCCCCCCCTCAACATCCACCGCGGTGGTACAGGCCGGGGGGCGGGTGAGTCACGAGACACTGGACTGCACAGTGAGATGTCAAGCGTGAACAACGCGGTGCATTAGTTTATATCTGTGTAGGAAATAATACATTGTCAGTTTTTTTTCTTTTAAAGCACAGTTGGTAGATGAAGATTATATTTTAGGATTGTATAATGTTGAGTCTATGGTGCAGTGTTGAGTCTATGGTGCAGTGTTGAGTCTATGGCAGTGTTGAGTCTATGGTGCAGTGTTGAGTCTATGGTGCAGTGTTGAGTCTATGGTGCAGTGTTGAGTCTATGGTGCAGTGTTGAGTCTATGGTGCAGTGTTGAGTCTATGGTGCAGTGTTGAGTCTATGGTGCAGTGTTGAGTCTATGGTGCAGTGTTGAGTCTATGGTACAGTGTTGAGTCTATGGTGCAGTGTTGAGTCTATGGTGCAGTGTTGAGTCTATGGTGCAGTGTTGAGTCTATGGTGCAGTGTTGAGTCTATGGTGCAGTGTTGAGTCTATGGTGCAGTGTTGAGTCTATGGTACAGTGTTGAGTCTATGGTGCAGTGTTGAGTCTATGGTGCAGTGTTGAGTCTATGGTGCAGTGTTGAGTCTATGGTGCAGTGTTGAGTCTATGGTGCAGTGTTGAGTCTGTGGTGCAGTGTTGAGTCTATGGGCAGTGTTGAGTCTATGGTGCAGTGTTGAGTCTATGGTGCAGTGTTGAGCCTATGGGCGGTGTTGAGTCTATGGTGCAGTGTTGAGTCTATGGTGCAGTGTTGAGCCTATGGGCGGTGTTGAGTCTATGGTGTAGTGTTGAGTCTATGGTGCAGTGTTGAGTCTATGGGCAGTGTTGAGTCTATGGTGCAGTGCTGAGTCTATGGTGCAGTGTTGAGTCTATGGTAGTGTTGAGTCTATGGGCAGTGCTGAGTCTATGGTGCAGTGTTGAGTCTATGGGTAGCAGTGTTGAGTCTATGGTGCAGTGTTGAGTCTATGCGGCAGTGTTGAGTATATGGGCAGTGTTGAGTCTATGGTGTAGTGTTGAGTCTATGGTGCAGTGTTGAGTCTATGGTGTAGTGTTGAGTCTATGGTGCAGTGTTGAGTCTATGGTGCAGTGTTGAGTCTATGGGCAGTGTTGAGTCTATGGTGCAGTGTTGAGTCTATGGGCAGTGTTGAGTCTATGGTGCAGTGTTGAGTCTATGGTGTAGTGTTGAGTCTATGGTGCAGTGTTGAGTCTATGGGCAGTGTTGAGTCTATGGTGCAGTGCTGAGTCTATGGTGCAGTGTTGAGTCTATGGTGCAGTGTTGAGTCTATGGTGCAGTGTTGAGTCTATGGGTAGTGTTGAGTCTATGGTGCAGTGCTGAGTCTATGATGCAGTGTTGAGTCTATGGTGCAGTGTTGAGCTTATGGGCAGTGTGAGTCTATGGTGTAGCGTTGAGTCTATGGTGCAGTGCTGAGTCTATGGGTAGTGTTGAGTCTATGGTGTAGTGTTGAGTCTATGGTGCAGTGTTGAGTCTATTGTGCAGTGTTGAGTCTATGGTGCAGTGTTGATGTGTCTGTGCGGCAGGATGTGGCACTGGTGGTGCCATGATCCACTCAGCATGCATCCTCGCACTCCCAAGACCCCCGTCCTCCCATCCCCTCCCACCACGATCCGATTGTGTTGAGAAGATTCCAGAAGAATGGATCATTCGTGTCATTTTTTATCCCCATCGACTGTGAACTCGCGCTTGAATTCGGTCGTTTTCCCTTCGTTTCGTTGCGTCTCTCTGCCGCTGCTGATCGAATGGCCGGCGATACCCCCTGCCTGCTGATCTCCACATCGTCGTCGTCGTCGTCGTCAGCCACGCTCGATCCTCCGCGGAAATGAAGACCTCCCCCCAATCCACGGCCATCTCTCACCGGTCGCGTGACCACGCACCGACGACGTCACGTCTCCCACCTGCGCTTGAACACAACCGTGCGCGCTCCTCCCGCACCCCCCTTCGCAGGTAGCGTCGGGGCTACGCCAGCGACAATGACGACGACGATGACCACCGTCATCGCGACAATGCTGCTGGTGGCGACGACGGGGGCGGCAGCGGCGTCGACGGTGTCGGCAGACGACGCGAAAGAAGCCTTCTCCGTCCCATCCGTACGGGCTGTGTCCCCCGGGCCACCGCGTCTCGCTGCCGTTCTCCACGAAGGCCGTGGAGGGGCAGCAGAAGCAGCTGGAGGACGCGTCCCACGTGGAGGCACGTTGCACTCGGTGCCCGCCACGCCACTACACCCAGTTCTGGAACTCCCTGGACCGGTGTCTCTACTGCGGCCCGGGGTGCAAGGAGGGTCAGCGGCTCGCGAAGGAATGCAGCCCCACGCACGACCGCGTGTGCGAGTGCGAGCCGGGCACCTTCCTGCTGCAGGAGTTCTGCGTGCCGCACAGAAGCTGCGCCGCCTGGGCACGGCGTCGTCACCAAAGGCACGCACGGGGGCGGGGGGCGGATACACCACGTGTGTCGTCGCGGTTCATTCGGCGATCGATTCGCTCGTACCAAGACGCTACTCAATTATTGCGTCTTATTTAATTAGTTGAATCGATGACAGTTCCTTCCGCGTGACCTCCCCCATCAACAAAAATGCACGAACGCCCACACTCCCCAGTTCATGCATTCTTCATTCATTGTAGTACTTGGTTCTGCATGTCGCTCGGCTCGTACATGCACAGGTAGGATGTCCTCGCTAAAGGCGCGAGTGCACATGACCTATTCATTCGTGGAGAGGTGAAATCATTTGCGCATTATTTCATTTGTTCTGTTGGCTCCAATCACCAGTTGCCCATCGGGATAGAGCTTCTGCGTGCCCAGCACGAGCTTTCTACCCCACTCGGACATTAATTGGTTCCTATATGCATCCGTCTGATGATCATTCATTTGTTCATAATAAAGGTTTTTAGGTTAGGTCGCGTTATTTATAAATGCGTCATTTGTAAATGTATTTAGTCGTCAAGTCGGGGAATCTTATCACCACTTTCCCGTCGCCTAGCTATCTCCCAGCCATCTCCCAGCGCCAATCAATGCCTATTCTCTTCTCATCTTTCTCTCTCTCTCTACGCATCTCTACATTCTCTCTCTCTGTCTGCCCGTGCACCCCCATCTCACGCTCTGCTCGGCACCGCAGGATCCCCGCACGAAGACACGCACTGCGCCCCGTGCCCTTGGGGATTCTTCTCCCCGGAGGTATCGGCGAATGCCGCGTGCCGCCCGCACACAAACTGCTTCACTCCGGGCTCCGTGCAGCTGCTGCCCGGGGCCTCCACGCACGACGCGCTCTGCTGCAACCGTAGATCGATGGCATAGTCGGAGAAGCAGCTGCTGGCTTCGGAGGGCAGTAGATGCCGTACTGGGTGATTGCATTTCATTTACACCTGATGACGATTGCTTGTGTTGCAATCGAAACGTCGTATGCCGGTAGCAAGACGCGTCGCCTCTCTTCCCTCCGCAGGGGAAGATGGTGCCGAGCCTCCGTCGTCTAACCCGCCGTCCCAGCCGGAGTACGCGTGCGTGGACGCGACCCTGCGATTCGTGGACAGCGTCGGTCACCTGATTCTGCCGTGCCTGGCCCACCACGACACGAAGGAGGCCGCCTACATCTGGAAGCTTCTGGCCGGTGCCGCGAGGCGGCGGCGGCGGGAGCAGGAAGGGCGCAGGCAGCGTGGGGGGAACGAGACGAAGCGGGCGAGGAGGTTGGAGAGGCAGCTGGAGATGCTGCTGGGGATTTGCGCAAAGGGAGCGTCGCCAGGAGGGTCGGTGAGAATGCACGCGGCGACGACGGCGGCGGCGGCGGACTGAATGTGGTCGAACAAGATGGGGGGAAGGGCCTTTGAAATGGTCATGTTAGTCAAAAAACCAAGTTTGAGGACGTCCATCTTCTTGGTTCTTTCGGTAAAGTCACGTAGAATGGAAATAATAATATAATAAAAATAAAACATTATAAAATATATTATTATAAATAATTAAAATTATATAATTATACAATTTAAGCCTAATAAAATATTTTATTATATTATCTTATTATGTTTTATTTTTATTATTTCCATTCTACGTGACTTTACCGAAAGAACCAAGAAGATGAACCCTTGCAGTCACGAAAGCTTTAAATCGAAATTTGAGGAGGTCTTCTACTGAAATTGGCTCAGGGCTCAGAAACATTGATATAGCAACCAAAGAGATGTTGCATTTAAATCCATGTGTCAGCTGCCCAAGCGTGGATACATTGGCTTCTTAAGTCCAGTGAGTTGACTGCACGAAATTTGCCATCTTGAAGTTGATTAGTCAAATAATTCTGGGTCTCAGAATTAAAAATATTGGTTTGAATTTCGATTTAAAGCTTTCGTGACTGCAGGGATTCATCTTCATGGTTCTTTCGGTAGAAGGGAAATATTAAAATAATAAAAACATTCCTTCCCTTTATTAATGTTACCCCTATCCCCTCCCTTTCATGCTGCTAATCCGGCATAATGCACGGGCATAATATGACTTTAAAAACCCGTGCCCACCTCCTACGCATTTCACAAGTAGTGACTAATCCCATATCTGCATTTCCCATAAATATGCAAAATTCCTCTTGATATGCAAATTATTTTGTCAAGGCGCTCTTCCTCCTCCAACCCAGCTTAAATATACGCTCCAAGCCTGGGGTGTTTCATTCAGACGCTGTCTTCCCGACAGACCTGTTCTTCACCTGAGGACGGCTTCTTGTGTTGTGGCCGAAACGTCGTGAGAATTGTATTGTTTTATTTTTATTATTTTATTATTTCCCTTCTACGTGACTTTACCGAATGAACCGAGAAGATATATATTGGTTTGTTCGCCATGCGTGTAGGGAAGCTGTGGCTCCTGGTGGTAGTTCCACGTAGCATGCTTCTGCGGGTTGTTCTCTAACACGGGGTGATGCTCTGTTCTCCGACAAGATTGTAATGGACACTTAATCCCGTGACATGACGTCATTAGGGCAAACTGCACCACATTTTTTGTGTAAAGAGATGACAGTTTTATAAGCTGTAGCCGGAGTTTTTCAAGCCCGTCGATTGAAGCCCTCTAAATGATCCAACATAGAACACTCATCGCATTAATTACATCAACTGGAGAGGGCTAAATAATTTCACAATGAGTGGTGATGATGAGGTGTGATTAATAAAACTACATTCTGTAAATTGAGACATGGCTTGTAACAGGACACAAATCAAGGTTACCGCATGCCACAAACTGCTTTGGAGACAACATAAAAGTGAATACATTTCGATTTAAAGCTTTCGTGACTGCAGGGATTCATCTTCTTGGTTCTTTCGGGAAAGTCACGTAGAAGGGAAATAATAAAATTAAAAAAAGAAAACATTTTAACGTTTTATTTTTAATATTTTATTATTATTCATTTTTTTATAAAATAAAATAAACATAATGTTTTATTTTTATTATTTTATTATTTCCTTTCTACGTGACTTTACCGAAAGAATCAAGAACAGTGAATAACTTTAATAAGCCGACAATATTAACAGACACTCCCTCACGACTGAAACCTTAATCGCTGAACATTTCAGACAATTTGCCCCGCTGTGAGGTGCAGAAGAGTACGGTGTCGTTACGAACAGCGAACACTGTGACAGCTAAAATGTTACAAAAGTCTCCGATTTGGATGTTGATTCACGTGAAGAGAGAATATTTCAGCAGTGTTCACAGTCTCTCCTATGACCAGGCCTCTCGATGTTTAACAGAATGTTACCGTGCTGGCTTGGAGTTAGGAATTATTAGCAGAAGGCACCGCAACTCGAACGTGATACACTCATCATAAGAATCCATGTTGTTGTATAGGCCAATCGGTTTAAAGGACGATGCATACATTACCGAAGTATATTTGTTTCAACGGTTTACCGCAAGTCTGTGTGGTTAGTGCAGACTGGATGCCTTGTGATAGGGGTCCATTTGGTGTTTGAACCTCTTAACACCTCAGGAAGGGTAAATCCTATTTGTTTATTTTATTCCATCACTATGTTTATTGCACCCATATATCCTTACAATCAATCCGATGAGAGCTTTATACAAAAATATCGTTGGACAAAATAAGGACCAATAAGGATCAATGAGGACGTGGTTTGTCAAAATGGTTCCCGGAAAAGTGAAAACAAAAATAACAAAAATATTTCGTTGTTAAGATTTTGAGAGAAACATTTCTGGAGCAGAGCGTAATGCACCTCCAATGTCAACTACTGGGGGACTGGTTAATGACTTCTTTTGGAATGTAAAATGTGGTTTTGTAATTACCACGTTTGGTTACGTGTTGACTGTTGAAACCTTTAAATAAAAGTTGCATAAAATGGATACGCGTTCAAAATTCCTCAGCAGTTTAGAGCGAATCGAAATCCGCAAATACGCCATCAGCTATGCTCTACCCACTGCTGGCTGAAAGCCTCCCCTCAATCATGGCTGCGATGCCAAAAAGCCACCGAGGTTTTTCTGCCCATGAGCTCCGATCTTATCGCTCCATCTGCGCCCATCGGTTATCATCCCTCATCGCCGTGCTGCCCTGACCAAACTCAACGTAACGCCTGCACAGTCATTACATTGTCCTGCAAAGGATTGCGGTCGTCCTGAAGCCACCCCCACCCCCTCCAACTCTACCAGAGAGAGAGAGAGAGGGAGGAGAGGCAGTGTCCGTAGAGTCGTGGCGGGCCCCCCGACAGTTCACAAGGAGAAGTCAGGGGCCCTGATGCTGATGGGAAGATTGCCAGGTGGGGTAGACACGTGACTGCGCCCCACGTGACCTCTTGACCCGCACCCTTCCCGTGCCCTTAGAAGAACAGCCCCCACACCCCCCCCCCCCCGTAGCCCCTGGGCGACAGGTACTGTCAGGCCCCCAGTAATTTTTTTGTCAAGGCGCTCTTCCCCTTCCAACCCAGCTTAAATATACACTCCAAGCCTGGTGGTGTTTCATTCAGACGCTGTCTTTCCGACAGACCTGTTCTTCACCTGAGGACGGCTGCTTGCGTTGTGGCCGAAACGTCGTGAGAATTATTTTATTATGTTTTATTTTTATTATTTTATTATTTCCCTTCTACGTGACGACTTTACTGAAAGAACCAAGAAGATGAATCCCTGCAGTCACGAAAGCTTTAAATCGAAATAAAACATTTAAGGAACACAACTTAAATGGCAAACTAGAGGACAGTGCAGCGGTGCACTCACAACTCCAAACCATCGCGACGGCGCTGAAGCAAACGAGAGAAACACAACGGGGGGCAGCATCGTGCACTCAACAGAAGTGAAAGACCCGTCACGGTGCCCACGCCACTGCGTGGCAGGCCTGGGAGCTCAGAGCGAGGGCTTTAGAGCATTCCGACCAACTCCTAGCCACCTACCACCCGAGGTCGCAAACGAGTTTTGATTCCTTACCCGTACCCGTACCCGGCCGCACCAGGGTCGCAAACGGGTACCCGTACTCGTACCCGGGTACCCGATTGCGACCTCTGGGATGAAGCCATGTTGCAGGCGCGGGTGGGTTGATTCTAGGAACTTGAATTGTGAGAAGAGACAAGACGTTGGGAAATGAGTGACAAACGGTGAC
>NW_026891253.1:0-30000 GCF_015708825.2 Lethenteron reissneri | reverse complement strand
TGGAGCTGCTGGTGGTGGAGCTGCTGTTGTTGTTGCTGCTGGTGCTGGTGGTGGTGGAGCTGCTGCTGCTGGTGGTGGTGCTGCTGGTGGTGGAGCTGCTGGTGGTGGAGCTGCTGGTGGTGGAGCTGCTGGTGGTGGAGCTGCTTATGGTGGAGCTGCTGGTGGTGCTGCTGGTGGTGGTGGTGCTGCTGGTGGTGGTGCTGCTGGTGGTGGAGCTGCTGGTGGTGGAGCTGCTGCTGCTGCTGGTGGTGGAGCTGCTGCTGCTGGTGGTGGAGCTGCTGGTGGTGGAGCTGCTGGTGGTGGACCTGCTGCTGGTGGACCTGCTGGTGGTGGTGGAGCTGCTGCTGCAGGAGGACGATGGGGGTGCGGCGTGGCGGGGAGCCGTCGTGCGTCTCGCTGCGCTGCACGTCAGAGAAGATCTCCGGCGCCGCCGTGCGGAACAATCGCACCGCGCCGCCCGGCTGGCCCGGCCCTCGGAGCTGCGGAAGGAGACGCGCACGGCAAGAGCGACCGCCCCCCCCCCCCCCTTGATGGAGGGTATATCTTTTGGCCTACTCTTCCACGACTCGGGAAGAGGTGATAATTGGTTTTTTACCCTTCTATCTGGCAACAAAACTGACACCTTTTTACAAGGAGTTATGTTTGCATAGACCACAATACCTGCAGTCATAATACAAACAAAAGAACATAACTCTGATAATGTGCACTGTCCTTGAAGTTGATTGGTCCTCACCCGAGACAGCTTTCCTTAGAGCCTAGTCTCACATGGGTTGGACCAGATGACGCCAAAAGGCGTCAGTTTTGTTGCCAGATAGAAGGGTAAAAAACCAATTATCATATTTTTACTGGCAAATGAGGTTCCCATAGAGTCGGGAAGAGGTGTCGGTTACCCCCCCGGCGCCTTAGCCCAGCGCACGCGACCCGCCCCGTCGCGTCTCGGCGCGTCGGACGCGTTCGCAGGGTCACGTCACGCGAGTTTGTTTTCACGGGTCAAGTCGAGGTCGAAGCGATTCGCTGCTCGGGTGAGCGGCGGTGCTCGTGTCCGGTTTTACAGCCCTGAGCCCGATGGTGGGAATTCCACGTTCCTCTGGCGGGGGGCGACCCCTTTCAACTCCACCCCACAAACGGGCAACTGGACACACGGACAGGTTTGTTCGTATCTCTGAAACTTCGTAAGTCGAATGCTCATGAGTCGAAGAGTCCCCGTAGTTTTTTGCGGAATGCGAAAAAGGCTGAGTGCTCCTACCACGCTTCCGTGCGTCGTGTGAAACCACCGAGTCTTTATGACGCAAACCACAAAAAAACACCTCGTTGTGGAAATAAGTAGCAAAAGAGCCGAGCTGGCAATCAGCCTCCCCATATCTGTGCCTCCAAATAAAACTATAACGGTTGTTCTTTAACACGTCCCATCAGCACCACGGCCTTCTGGCGAGTGCGCCATTTCATGGGCGTTGGTTGTCACTACCGGCAAGTCAACCTCTAGGCCAGTGTCCACTGCCGTGGTGCCATCAGCAGGGCCCCCTTGCGTTGAGCCACCTGTGTGTGGACCGCTACTTCTGGATGGAGGACCGCTCGCCAGAGGTCACAAACGGGTTTTGATTCCTTACCCGTACCCGTACCCGGCCGCACCAGGATCGCAAACGGTTACCCGTACCCGTACCCAGCCGGGTACGGGTAGCCGGGTACGGGTAGGGTACGGGTATCGGGTACCCGGTTGCGACCTCTGCCACTCACGCCCAGGGGCCATGCGGAGAGAATCGTGTTGACGTTCGCGACACGGGGGGGGGGGGGGGGGTTAGGAGCTCCGTTACCTGTGCGCGCCGTGGGGTGGCACGGCCGTACGAGGCGTCGCACGGCGCCGGCAAGCGGCAGGTCACCGCGGCCGCGTGTTGTGGCGGGTCGCGCCCTGTGCCTGCCGGGCTCGCAGCAGCAGCGCCCAGGGCTCTCACGCCGTGCCACAGTAACACCCCACTGGTACCACCGCCACCGCCACCACCGTCACCGTCAACACCACTACTACCATAACCACCATCAATATTACAACCACCGCTACCACCACCATCAACACCATCAACACCACCACCATCAACACCACTACTACCATAACCACCACCACCACCGTCAACACCACTACTACCATGGCCACCATGGCCACCATCAATATTACAACCACCACTACCACCACCACCACCGTCAACACCACTACTACCATAACCACCATGGCCACCATCAATATTACAACCACCACTACCACCACCACCACCGTCAACACCACTACTACCATGGCCACCATGGCCACCATCAATATTACAACCACCACTACCACCACCACCGTCAACACCACCACTACCATCACCACCGTCAACACCACTACCAACACCACCACTACCACCACCACCATCATCAATACCACCACTACCATCACCACCAATGCCACAACCACCACTGCCATCACCACCGTCAATACCACCACTACCATCACCACCAATGCCACAACCACCACTACCAATACCAACACCACCACTGCCATCACCACCAGCACGTGGAACCAGCCCTACCTTCAGCACACCTGTCCCACTCCTCGCACCTGAACTACCGACACTTGCACACACACATGTCCCACTCCTCGCACCTGAACTACCCACACTTGCACACACACCTGTCCCACTCCTCGCACCTGAACTACCCACACTTGCACACACACCTGTCCCACTCCTCGCACCTGAACTACCCACACTTGCACACACACATGTCCCACTCCTCGCACCTGAACTACCCACACTTGCACACACACCTGTCCCACTCCTCGCACCTGAACTACCCACACTTGCACACACACATGTCCCACTCCTCGCACCTGAACTACCGACACTTGCACACACACATGTCCCACTCCTCACACCTGAACTACCCACACTTGCACACACACCTGTCCCACTCCTCGCACCTGAACTACCCACACTTGCACACACACCTGTCCCACTCCTCGCACCTGAACTACCCACACTTGCACACACACCTGTCCCGCTCCTCACACCTGAACTACCCACACTTGCACACACACCTGTCCCACTCCTCACACCTGAACTACCCACACTTGCACACACACCTGTCCCACTCCTCGCACCTGAACTACCCACACTTGCACACACACCTGTCCCGCTCCTCACACCTGAACTACCCACACTTGCACACACACCTGTCCCACTCCTCACACCTGAACTACCCACACTTGCACACACACCTGTCCCACTCCTCACACCTGAACTACCCACACTTGCACACACACCTGTCCCACTCCTCGCACCTGAGCTACCCACACTTGCACACACACCTGTCCCACTCCTCACACCTGAACTACCCACACTTGCACACACACCTGTCCCACTCCTCACACCTGAACTACCCACACTTGCACACACACCTGTCCCACTCCTCGCACCTGAGCTACCCACACTTGCACACACACCTGTCCCACTCCTCGCACCTGAGCTACCCACACTTGCACACACACCTGTCCCACTCCTCACACCTGTCCGCGCCTCCACAGCACCTTGCGAGCCGACACCCGCACGAGACGCACCCGCGCCGCTCACCCGCAACGCGCACGAACGCGTCACCTCCAGACGTGCATCGCCCCAGCAACGTTCAGCGCCTATCGACCACCGAACGACATCGTCGTCGCCTCCGCTCCTCGCGGCCGCACGAGTCTCGCTCGCCGGCACGAGGCCCGTCCGCCCCCCCGGCAAACCCGGCGAGAGGCGCTCCAGCTTCAGGTGGCGCCCCTGCCGCTCGGCTGCCCACGCCGCCGGCATCGACACGGGCCGCACGCCCGTTGCGAACCCCCGACAACCGTGGACCTTCTGATGATCACCTGGCTGGCGTTCACCCACGCCTGGCTGGTACACAGACACACCTGGCTGGCGTTCACCCACGCCTGGCTGATACACAGGCACTCCTGCAGACACACCTGGAGGTACGCGCAGGTAGCCCTGCGACCGGGAGACGAGCCCGGGCGACGAGACGCCGCAGGTCGCACTGGGAACACTTGCGCTGTCAGCGCACTGCTGCTGCTGCTGCATGGCGACCGTGATGGTGCCGCTGTTGCCGATGATGCTGTCAGAAGGCGACAAGGGATGTGATGATGCTGCTGATGCTGCTGATGATGATGATTCAACTGATGATGATGCTGCTGCTGATGATGATTCAACTGATGATGCTGCTGCTGATGATTCAACTGATGATGCTGCTGCTGCTGATGATTCAACTGATGATGCTGCTGATGATGCTGCTGCTGATGATGATGATGATGCTGCTGATGATGATGCTGCTGATGATGATGCTGATTTAACTGATGATTATGATGCTGCTGATTTAACTGATGATGCTGCTGATTCAACTGATGATGCTTCTGCTGATGATGATGATTCAACTGATGATTATGATGCTGCTGATTTAACTGATGATGCTGCTGCTGAAGATTCAACTGATGATGATGCTGCTGATGATGATTCAACTGATGATGCTGCTGCTGCTGATGATGATTCAACTGATGATGCCACTGAATGCTATCGCAGCTGATGATGATGATTGACAACGACGATTATGATATTCTTTGGGTCTTTCAGTAAAGCCACGTAGATGAAAAAAATATATAAAAATAATAACAATATCATGTAGCGGGAGAGCTGCTAAGGCAGGGAAAATCGATGAATTCCTGCAGTCACGAAAGCTTTGAGTCATGAATATTATAGTCAACACAAACATTACTTAACGACTCTGGGCGAACACTTTCATGATGAAATCGTTCCTAACGGCTCGGCATTGACACGAAATGTACAGCGTAACCCAAGAGCTGCAGTATCATCTCTACTACTTAACAGCAGTGTTGTTATTGTTGTTGTTGAAATTAAGAATGATCACAATCTCCAGGAAGTGAGTCTATGAATCTGGAGAACGCACAGAGTGTGGATTGTGCTACGCATGCACACACACCCCCCCAACTCGGATATTTGTAGCTCGCAAATAAACTTGAGATGACAGACCGTCACTTGCGGCTCCAACTCCTTACAACATCACCACCACAACCACCACCACAACCACCACGACCACCACCACGACCACCACCACGACCTCCACCACCACAACCACAACCACTACGACCACCACCACGACCACCACAACCACCACCACGACCACGACCACCACCACCTCCACCTCAAGTCCAGTGAGCGATCATTAAACCCCCTGCACACAGCGCCGGGAGCCACCGCTCCACACGCGAGTCGAGAGAGAAGTGGACAATTCACGTTCCCAACCGGTGAGACTCACTCCTCGTTCAGCCTGCCCGCCTGCGATTAATCAATCAGTGGGATTGCGTCACTAATTGGCCTAATTAATTGGCTGATGCCTTGACAGCAAGCACGTGACTCAGGCGAGTGAGTGAATTGCGAGAGCACGTGACGTGGACGTGCGTTTACACTGTGACTCATCACTCGCACAGGTGTGTGGAGATTCGTAAAGTGTGTGTCTGTGTGTGTGTGTCTGTGTGTGGGTGGGTGTGTGTGGGTGGGTGGGTGTGTCTGTGTGTGTGTCTGTGTGTGTGTGTCTGTGTGTGTGTCTGTGTGTGGTTGGGTGTGTGTGTCTGTGTGTGTACCTGGTGCGGTGGTGCTGGCCACCCACCCCCTCGTGTACCGTTCCGGCCTTCATAGGTGCTCGCTAACAGCACTTGCCCCTACAGTCTGTTAAGGCTATACGGGGGGTCTTTGTCTGTGTGTGTCTGTGAGTGTGCCTGTGTGTGTGTCTGTGAGTGTGTGTGTCTGTGTGTGTGTTTGTTTGTGTGTCTGTGTGTTTGTGTGTGTGTCTGTGTGTGTGTGTCCGCGTGTGTGTATCCGTGTGTGTGTCCGTGGGTGTCTGTGTGTGTCTGTGTGTGTCTGTGTGTGTGTGTGTCTGTGTGTGTCTGTGTGTGTGTCTGTGTGGGGACCCGAGTTCGAATCCCGCTCACGGCCAACACCAGTGACGATTATCTGAATCGGTCCTGGGCCTCCCCTAGGTCGACTCAGCCTCAAATGAGTACCTGGTGCGGTGTGTAAACATCGCCACTGGGGAGACAAAGGCGGCCGGGTGTGGTGCTGGCCACCCACCCCCTCGTGTACCGTTCCAGCCTTTACAGGTGCTCGCTAACAGCACTTGCCCCTACAGTCTGTTCAGGCTATACGGGGGATCTTTGTCTCTGTGTGTGTGTGGGTGTGTGTCTCTGTCTGTGTGGGTGTGTGTGTGGTTGTGTGTGTGGGTGTGTGGGTGTATGTGTCTCTGTCTGTGTGGGTGTGTGTCTCTGTCTGTGTGGGTGTGTGTGTGGGTGTGTGTGTGTGTGGGTGTTCGTCTCTGTCTGTGTGGGTGTGTGGGTGTGTGTGGGTGTGTGTGCACCTATGAAGGCCGGCACGGCACACGAGGGGGGGTGGGTGGCCAGCACCACGCCCGACCGCCTTTGTCTCCCTAGTGGCACAATGTTTACACACCGCACCAGGTACTCATTTGAGGCTGAGTCGACCTAGGGGGAGGCCCGGGACCGGTTCAGATAATCGTCACCGGCGTTGCCCGTGGGCGGGAATCGAACCCGTGTCGCCGGGTTCATAGCGTAGCGCTAACTGCTGCACCACCGCTCCCCACATACACATGTGCGTACAGACACACACGTACACGTGCGTATGTACCTTCCGATGTTTTTTACGTGGGGGGGGGTACAAAGCAACGTCTTTGTTTTATTGCATCGCAGCAGCAGCAGCAGCGGGATCAGAACGACGATGAAACAGAAATTGTTCGTTAAAGACGAGCAAATATTTGCAAGCCGCACATCGACTCTGTGACGACTCGGAGCCGAGACGGAGCCGGTCTGCAACACGCGCGCGTGTGTGCGCGTGTCCCTGGGACCCCCTAGGGTCCACTCGGCATAAAATGAGTAAAATGTGTGCGAAGTGTTAGAAGCATCGACACTGGGGAGACAAAGGCGGGTGTGTCGGTGGCCACGTCGCGGCCTTCACAGGTGCTACTCGCTAGCAGCACTTGCCCCAACAGTCAGTGCAGGCTAGACGGGGGATCTTTGTCTCTGTGGTGGTTCCTCCGCTAATACAGCGAGCGGCGTGCAGGCTGAGTGGCGTGGGGAGTGGAAAGGACGCTCTTATCTCTGGCCAGAAAGCGTGTTTGCTTTGCTAGATTCTGCAAATAAACTCTATTGTTTCGCTCAGAATTATGGGAAATCCTTGCATCTTCTTGGTTCTTTCCGTAAAGTCACGTAGAAGGGGAAAAAACATAATAAAATTATTATTTTAGAAGGGAAATAATAATATAATAAAAATAGCTAAATAGTTATATAATTAAAAAACCGTCATAAATTTATAATTTTAGAAGGGAACTAATAAACTAATAAAAAGGAAACATAATAAAATTAATTATATAATATTAAAAACCATAATAAAATAATTATTTTAGAAGGGAAATATTAAAATAATAAACATAAAACATAGTAAAATTGTTATATAATAATAAATACAACATAATAAAAGAATTGTTTTACAAGGGAAATAATCAAATAATACAACTAAAACATGATAAAAGAATTATATTATTATATTTTTTTTAAATAAACATAATAAAGCTATTATTTTATGATGTTTTGTTTTTATTATTTTATTTTTTCCCTTCTACGTGATGACTTTACCGAATATAACCAAGAAGATGAATCCCTGCAGTCACGAAACCTCTAAGTCGAAAATCCTTTCGTTACGATTCACAAATTAAAAAAGAAATCTCCCTGCATCTGCATTGACGATCTGGACGCCGGTCTCAGCCTCCGCACAACCACTGCTGGGTGTGTGTCGCCGCTACAAGTCTCTGTGTGTGTGTCTCTGTGTGTGTGTGTCTCTGTGTGTGTGTGTCTCTGTGTGTGTGTGTGTCTCTGTGTGTGTGTGTGTCTGTGTGTGTGTGTCTGTGTGTGTGTCTCTGTGTGTGTGTCTGTGTGTGTGTCTGTGTGTGTGTCTGTGTGTGTGTGTGTGTCTGTGTGTGTGTCTGTGTGTGTGTGTCTGTGTGTGTGTGTCTGTGTGTGTGTCTGTGTGTGTGTCTGTGTGTGTGTGTCTGTGTGTGTCTTTGTGTGCGGTAGTGTAGCGGTTAGCGCGCTGCGCTATGAACCTGGCGACCCGGGTTCGATTCCCGCTCACGGCTAACACCAGTGACGATTATCTGAACCGGTCCTGGGCCTCCCCTAGGTCGACTCAGCCTTAAATGAGTACCTGGTGCGGTGTGTAAACATCGCCACTGGGGAGACAAAGGCGGTCGGGCGTGGTGCTGGCCACCCACCCCCTCGTGTACCGTTCCGGCCTTCATAGGTGCTCGCTAACAGCACTTGCCCCTACAGTCTGTTAAGGCTACACGGGGGATCTTTGTCACTGTGTGTGTGGCATCAGCACGAGGAAGACAAAGACGGCTGTGCGTGTTTCTAGCCACAAGAGCCTCCAGCAGAGGCACCACGCTGCCCTGACAGTCTGCGTGGGCTGTGGGTGGAGTTGGACGTGGGGGTGGAGTAGCCAAGTGGTGGACAATGTCAACGAGGGCCCTAAAGGCGGGGGGGGGGGGTGTGGAGTGGCCAGCACCACGCCCGGCCACCTTTGTGAAAATCTAAAACACGTTCTGTGCCACCGCTAGGTCTACTCGGCCTGAAATTGTTGTTCTAAGACATCGTCACCTGGGTGGGGGTGAAGGCGACCCGGGCGTGGTTCTGAGCACACACACAGAGACACGAGACGCCGTGACGCCCTTGACAGGCGCTCGCTCACAGCGCGTGCCGCCAGCAGTCTGCGTGGGCGGTCAACGTGGGGTCGTTGAGTTTGTTGATATTCAAGTTGTGTTTCTGATAGAATAAAGACAAAGACCCCCCGTATAGCCTTGACAGACTGTAGGGGCAAGTGCTGTTAGCGAGCACCTATGAAGGCCAGAACGGTTACACGAGGGGGTGGGTGGCCAGCACCACGCCCGACCGCCTTTGTCTCCCTACACACCGCACCAGGTACTCATTTGAGGCTGAGTCGACCTAGGGGAGGCCCAGGACCGGTTCAGATAATCGTCACTGGTGTTGGCCGTGAGCGGGAATCGAACCCGGGTCGCCGGGTTCGTAGCGCAGCGTAGCGCTAACCGCTGCACCACCGCTCCCTGATAGAACACACGCTCATTCACACACACACACGCGCATAATTGTACACACGTGTGTACATGTACACAGAGTCATGTATGAACCCATATTTAAGTTTGTGTTACAGTGGGATATCTGTTAACAACACCAACGTATCGTGAATATGCAGAGCAGAATTTATATGTATTACAACTTAATTGCATCGATGTACATTCTAGATTTGAAGCTTTCGTGACTGCAAGCATTCATACTCTTAGGTTTTTTCGGTAAAGTCACGTAGGTGAAAAGTAAATAATAAATATATAAATATTCTTATTATAATATAAAGAAAATTTGTATTTAAAAAAAACTAAAAAATATAATTTATTTTCTATTTTATTTTTTACCTACGTGACTTTAACGAAAGAACCCAAGAGCATCAATGTAGAGCCTATAGCGGCACGAACACACATTGTTCAACGTCTATAACATGGTAAGTACATCGCATCGTATACATCCACGTGACACAGTCTTGTACCATTCATAAAACAGCTACAGATACATTACAACGATCCCCCCGTATAGCCTTAACGGACGCTAGGGGCAAGTGCTGTTAGCGAGCAGCACCTCGTGATTTTGAATGGAGGGATGGAGGTGGGAGTAGGGGAGCCGAAAGCCCCTCGACAAACATCCACTCCTGCCAGGGTCAATCATTCACCGTGCACCACACAACCCCACCCACTCGCTCACTCGCACACTCCCCCATTCATTGAAATCATCTCGGTTCCCCGTCACTCTCGTAGAAGCGGAGCGTTGGTGAACCGAGCTGATCCATGCACCACCACCAGCACCACCACCACCACCAGCACCACCACCAGCACTACCACCACCAGCACCACCACCACCAGCACCACCACCACCAGCACCACCACCACCAGCACCACCAGCACCACCACCACCAGCACCACCACCACCAGCACCACCACCACCAGCACCACCAGCACCACCACCACCAGCACCACCACCACCACCAGCACCACCACCACCAGCACCACCACCAGCACCACCACCACCAGCACCACCACCACCAGCAGCACCACCAGCAGCAGCAGTAGCATGGACCCAGGATTTCTCTCCGCACCCTCCCTCCTCCTCCCCCTCCTGCACAGCAGCAGCAGCTGTATGAGACTGGCTCCATCTCTCCTCGCCGCCGTTTGCATCGCCGCCGTCTTCGCGGTGTCCGCAGCTCACGAGGGTAAAACAAAAACACGAAACGACGCGGCTCTCTCTGTGTGTGTATGTGTGTGTGTCTGTGTGTGTGTGTCTGTGTGTGTGTCTGTGTGTGTGTGTGCCTGTGTGTGTCTGTGTGTGACTGTGTGTGTCAAAGTGAGGAGCGGTGGTGTAGCAGTTAGCGCGCTGACGATTATCTGAACCGGTCCTGGGCCTCCCCTAGGTCGACTTGGCCTCAAATGAGTACCTGGTGCGGTGTGTAAACATCGCCACTAGGGAGACAAAGGCGGTCGGGCATGGTGCTGGCCACCCACCCCCTCGTGTGCCGTTCCAGCCTTCATAGGTGCTCGCTAACAGCACTTGCCCCTACAGTCTGTTAAGGCTATACGGGGGATCTTTGTCTTTGTGTGCGTGTGAGTGTCTGTGTGTGGGTGTTTGTGTGTGTGTGGGTGTGTGTGGATGTGTGTGTGTACGTGTGAGTGTGTGTCTGTGTAAGTGTGTCTGTGTGTGTGTGCGTGCGTGTGTACGTGTGTGTGTGTACGTGTGTGTGTACGTGTGTGTGTGTGTACGTGTGAGTCTGTATCTGTGTGAGTGTGTCTGTGTGAGTGTGTCTGTGTGTGTGTACGTATGAGTGTGTGTACGTGTGTGTGTGTGTACGTGTGAGTGTGTGTACGTGTGAGAGCATGTGTGTACGTGTGAGTGTGTGTACGTGTGAGAGCATGTCTGTGTGAGTGTGTCTTGTTGTATGTGTTGGTATTATGAAATTTTGATGAAAATAATAAAAATTAATAATTTTCCGAAAAATGCGCAAATCGCATTAATTATGATAGTGTGTGTATTAATATGCATAAATTATGATAATGCGTGTAATTATATGCATAAATTATGATAATCGTAGTAATTTATGCGGATGCTTGCGATTATGTTAATGTGTGCAGTTATGATAATTTGCTTAGTTTCGTTTATCCAGAGTTATCAATCAGGATAACACGATTATCATAGATTCATTTACCGATTATCCTAGTGTGTGTTATAATATTTTAGGTCTCCATTTTCATATCTCATCGCAGGATACAGCTCTTATGAATAAGATGGTTTTGCATGGACTTGGAAAGAACACTCAATATGCTTCTGTGATAACAATTTTATTCTAACAAGCACGCGACATTCTATCATGCAGGTCAAACATGCGTCAATAATTCATGGGCAAGATTATGCAATTAACTAATATGAACGACAAAAACTTATGCAGTTGTGAAATTATGCAATTATGCAATATGAATAACGAAACTCTTATGCATTTGACTAAAATGAATGAATAAACACTTATGCATTTGTGAAATTATGCAATTATGCAATATAAATAACGAAACTCTTATGCATTTGACTAAAATGAATGAATAAACTCTTATGCATTTGCGAGACTATGTATTTAGCTAAATTGAATAACTAAAATTCTTATGCATTTGCGATATTATGCACTAACTAATATGAATAACCAAACTCTTATGCATTTGACTAAAATGAATGAATAAACACTTATGCATTTAACGAACTGAATGACTAAAAACACTTCTATCAATTGTAACCTCTACTTTTCCTACCCGGCATCTCATTAGTTCGCCCCTGTATCGATCACAATCGGCGACTGGTCGAGTTTGAAAACAAGCATGACACACTTCATATGGCGGTAATAAAAAGCACTTATTGTATCCCAGAGGCGAAAGTATATGTCAATAGATTCATCGGCAAGTCTAAAATCCTTTTTAACGGAATGTTTGATACAATGGTGGGTGAGGGCGTGTGGGCGCGAGAGCGAATCTGGCTCTGTTTTAATTAATTCTTCGGCGAGATTCTGGGACAAAGGAAACTGGTTTGACAAGATTTTCTCTGTGTTTTCTTGAGTCTGTATGTGGGGAGCGATACGACCTCTGTTGTTTGTGCGAGCGACAGCTGAGACTTTCTCCGCTGTGAGGTGAGCGGCGGCGCTCGTTCAGAAGACTTTGACTCTTTTTCTCCACGGCGGGATGAGAGTCGGTTTTGGTTGATGCTGGTCGATCTGGGTGTCGCTCGTTGTTGCTCGTTGTCGCACGGTGGCGCAAGGTGTTGCACGGTGTCGCACGGTGGCGCACGGTGGCGCAAGGTGGCGCACGGTGGCGCAAGGTGGCGCACGTTGGCGCACGTTCAGCGATCTCCGCCTTTCCTGCGGGTTGTTCGCTGGTCGTCACTCTGACGAGGAGCGATGCTTCGTTCGTGGCAGGGTGGACGTTGGCGTCTTTGTTGGCTTCACTCGCAACTCGGCGACTCAGAGTAGCGATTCTTCTCAGGTGGTGCAGACCTCGGCTTGCCCTGGAGATCTCTGGTGGGCCTTAGCCCGGAGACGAGATGGGCTCGTACACTCGTGTGCGGCAGGCGATGCCTCGGCACCGCGCGATCCTCGTCCTTCTGGATGACGAAAAGCTTCTTCGTTGGCGGCGACGAGAAGAGATGGAGCCACAGCCCTGGAGATCTGTGATGGGGGCCAGAGCCCCTGTCGATCTGAGTTGTATGGATTTTCCTTCGGTTTATATCGGAAAATTCCACTCGGGTTCCCGAGTTGTTCAAAAGCTGTGTCATAAAACCTTCCTGTGGGGGTGGACCATCTGCGTCCGTGTGTGTGTCCGTCCGTGTGTTTCGCGTGCGTGTTTGTCCGTGTGTTTATTAGCTTTGAAGACACAGCTGTGTGTGTCGTTCTGGAAGAAAGGGGGTGGGGGTGGGGGCCTTGTGTCGGCTGCTTCAGAAGTTATCCATTAGCCAGACCGATGATTCGCGTTGAGTTAAAAAAAACATTCGAATCCATGTTTTGTTACTGAATAATATTTGTCGCGAAAACCTACGCGTTAAGCGAGCTTAACTATTCACTCCCTTGCTCTGGGATCACATCCTTTGTCTCACACAGCTTAAGTTGGTTTGGTTTGGAAGTTGAAATGCGACTTATTTGCTGCTTGGTTATGCCGAAACCGTGTTCACGATGTTTCATCGTGACCCGATCTCCCATGGAAATGTCATTTCCTGGTTTGTGCAATTTTTGCTGTCCGTGTTGTGGGAAGACAAAGGCGGTTGTTTCCACGGTGGGAGCACCCGGCGTATGCTTATTTATTCGAAGGCGTGTGTTAATTTCCTTTGAGCCCTTGCCCCAACTTTTATGGGTGTCATTTCCTGGCTTGGTGCCTGTGTGTCGTGATCCTCTCGGAAAGACAAAGGCGGCCGTGTTGCTCGCTTCCCATGGGTGTTGTGTTTGGTTAATTTTGAGAGCCTTCTCCGCCCTTGATTTCTCTTCTACTTTAATTCCGTACTTATTATTTGACTTCTTGTGATTATTTGATCTGATATCCCGGCTAGGAATTTTGTTTTGGAGCGAAATCGATGCCATAATTATTCTTTGATGCTTCGGCCCGGCCGTGTAGATATTCTTTAAAGGTAAATAATGTCAGTATTTATTAACAATGATGGGTCGCGATTCTGGTTCAGATTGTCGTCTGGTTTTCAATTGGAGTGAGGATGGATACTGTTTGCTTAATCTTTATGGTTAAGTTGGTAACTTGTGTATTTAACATGGTTCAAAGACCCATCTGTGCTTTTTGTCGTCGATGCTGTTTCTTTGTTAAGAATATAATTATCTCTTCCTCCGTGTCTCCTGGTTCTGCAACCCCCCGCCTGCAATTCCCCCCTCCCTTGTTCCTCTTGTGTGAAATTCGGGGAGTTTATGACCTTGATTACCCTCTTTCATGCCGTCTTTCCTTTGAATTGAGGTATGCGCGCATCTGTGGAAGTGTGGGGGCCTCTGTGGAAGTGTGGGGGCGTGTTCGTTCCCACGTGGCCGCGTCTATTAAAAAAAAACGATATTATCTATGTTGGCAGAATAATTCTTAAAAAAAAAATAATATTAAAAAAAATAAAAAGGGGGTACATACACAACAGTCCGCCCGTTTGAAAATTATCAGGGGTCGATTTGGCCACTGGCGAATTTTCAAACAAAGTAATGCCCCCTTTTTATGTCATGAATCCCATCAGCCGCCCCTACTCTCGGCGGTTATTTCTTACGACGCGCGTGCACGTGTGATGCCGCCGCCACGAAGCCGTTCGGCAGGCACCAAATCCCCGACCTCGCCACCACCAAGCAACGGAGCCGACCCCGCGTCCCCCTCACCTCACCTCACATGAACACACCCGCACTCATTTCCCCCCCCCCCCCCCCATAGAGCTCCGAGGGGAGGTCGCCTGGCCGACCGGTTTTTATCCGAGAGACCCTTATCGGGATTAATTCTCACGGTTTCCGGCGATCAGGGGATTGGATGACCTCCCCCGTGCTACGTGGCACCGCGGCGCTGCGGCCGGCCTTAATATGGTGTGGTCGCGGCGTGGGGCATTCGGCCACCGCGGTTGAGGCGCATTTCCCCCCACACACACTCCCACGGGTCGACGGGGCGAGCAGGGGAGGCACGGGACAGCATGAATAGCGGGGTCACAGGGGCTGTTGCGCATAGTCATGGAGGGTTGGGATAATTGCGCTTGAGCGCGCAGGCCCCATTGTTAGGGAGGGTAAGGGATTAAGTAGGATTTACGCCTTGCACGCAGCACACTGATTAGCATATCAACAGCGCCCAGAACCGCCGTGCGCGTGCCAGAGGATCGCGAGCCCATTGTTTAGCGCAGCATCCCCTTTGAGGTAGGGAGGATAAATAGAGGGGCGCAGAGGGAAAATAGCTCTTCTCTCCAGCGCCAGGCGACAGGACGCTCTCCAGTCCAGCGACCCGATCGTCCGTGAGACGCATCGAGGTACGCTGCGAGCACGGGATCAACGAACCGCCGTGGGCATCCAGCAGGGAGTAAGTAGGTGAATTAAAATCATAGCAGATAAATCGGGAATAGGTATAAAGGTATCAGCGTAGGCCAGCCTCGTCGACTCACTGATTTAACATTAAATTACCAGGTATCAGATAATAAATCATTAATAGCGAAGTGTGGTCTCGCGTGATATTGTCGTGCAGTGTGAGCGTGTGGGTGCGCGTGTGTACACTGTGGTTCACCACGTGAGTGAGCGCTGCGTAGAGTGGCGCACGAGTGGGTGTCGCGTGTGTGCAGGTGTGTGCGCTCGTAGTGTGGGTGAAGGGGTCGGTGCGTCCGCAGGTCCCCGCTCCGTCTGTCGCCGCCGGGACTCGCGCAGTGTGAGGGCAGCGTCGTTCGCCCCCGACCCCCGTTTAATAGCGCGTGATCCGTGGAGAGACAACGCAGCGTCTGCAGGTGAACGAGGGCGTGCGGCGAGCTATGCCTCTCACACGAGCTCGCGGAGGGACGGACCAGGGAGGGGAGCCGTCGGGCGATGAGCCCAGCGACGGCAGCAGCTGCTCGCAGAGCAGCGAGGGGTCGGCGCACGGCGGAGCCCCTGCCATAGGCTCGGAGCAGAGAGGGACTCCGGGGACCAGCGGCCCCAACATATTGTTTTATATTAATATTATTTTATTATTTCCCTTCTACGTGCTTTTATCGAAAGAACCAAGAATATGACTCCCCTTCATGTAAAGTATCAGAAACTATCTTAAGGCAAATGAAAGCGTGTATTTACAAAACAAAACATATTTTAAAGACGTCTATACACGACACACCATCATTCTGCACACCAAACAGACGTTAATCATGCAACACTAAACAATTCAACAGACATCCTCTTCCTAAGCTTTGCTCATTTAGAACATCTATTAAGAGAGTGAAATGTTTTAAATTGTGAGTGACAGGCAAGCTCTTACAACCGTACTCAATTTAAGAACCTTGCCATTAAAACATAGAAGATTGCAAGTTAGATCGTGCTGTTTTGTTGCGAACTGCTTGGCGTCGTGGTCCCGCGTTCAGCGATTGTGAAGACAAAGCTTATTGGATAATATAGGTTTTTTTGGGGTTAGGGGCCGTCCATAAATGACGTCACGCGATTGTGGACGATTTTTGACCCCCCCCTTCCCTTCGTCACACGGCGTCACAAAAAGTCAGACCCCCCTCAAATATGACGTTACAAAGTTCTGCCCCCCCCCCAAAATAAAACATGCTTCAAATCGCTTTAAACTATTGTCATTGTAGTGCGTATTTAATGTTGCGCTGCACTCTGATGTTGTAGGAGAAAAATGTATTAAAAAGTCTATTTAATTAAGTAGAACGTGTTGTCTATATTCATTTAAAGTTGCGCATTTTGATGTGACGTCACATTTCTCAACCCCACCCCCCCTCGTCACACATCGTCATAAATGTCTGACCCCCCCTCCCTATGTGCGTGACGTCATTTATGGACGGCCCCTTAGATTGCATAAATATTAAACCCGCCACCACCCGACACAGCTAATTAGTAAGGGTTGTAACGTAAACAGAACTTGCCAATTCGTTACTAGTACAGCAAGTACACAACATTTACAATCCCAGTACGACGTTTCGCCAGCCATTACAACTAGCTTCGTCAGGCGACAGAGATTTGTGGAGAAATTCTATTTTGTTCCTTAAATAGACAAATAGATGTGATGACATCTTGTGAGGTGCCAAGGGGGGGGGGGGGGGGGGGGAAATGAAAACATGAATTACAATGGATATCCGTTGCCGGTTGGGTTATTCATATGGTAATCAGCGTACATTATACATGCACGTAGTTGCGGCTTTAACGCCACATTCATATTTACGCGATTTAACCAAACATACGGATAATGTATTTCGATTTAAAGCTTTCGTGACTGTAGGGATTCATCTTCTTGGTTCTTTCGGTAAAGTCACGTAGAAGGGAAGTAATAAAATAATAAAAATAAAACATAATAAAATAATTCTCACGACGTTTCGGCCGAAACGTTGTGAGAATTATTTTATTATGTTTCGGCCGAAACGTCGTAAGAATTATTTTACGATGTTTTATTTTTTATTATTTTATTACTTCCCTTCTACGTGACTTTACCGAAAGAACCAAGAAGATACGGATATTGGTCGCGAATGCCACGTGTTAAACCAAAGCTTCATAGAGCGGTGAGGGGGGGCGGAGCGAGCGTGGGATGGGCGTGGCCTGCGGGTGTGTGACGTCATAGATTTAGCACCCGTCCCCCACACGTGACCGCGCTCAACGGTGACGACACGCAATCATCACGTGCGCGCCTCGAGTGGACGTTATTGCTGGTTGACAAGACGGGGAGCCTGTTGTTTGTCGAGGGCTAATCAAGGGCTAATCAAGAGATAATGGAGCTTCTTAGGGCCTGCGCAGGTACCGGCGCGTGTGTGTTTGTGTGTGTTGGTATACATTGTCGGGCGTGGTGCTGGCCACCCACCCCCTCGTTCGTGTACCGTTCCGGCCTTCATAGGTGCTCGCTAACAGCACTTGCCCCTTACAGTCTGTTAAGGCTACACGGGGGATCTTTGTCTTTGTTGGTATACAGGAGGTCGTGCCTTACATACGACGTGACATCGAGTGTCAGCACACACTCAATGTTGCTCAACCACATTTATCTCAGCTGTCTTAGTGCTTCTGTCTATATGTGTGTGTCTCTCTCCATCTCTGTGTTCGTACTCTAACTTTGTGTCCTGATCTCTATGTGTTTCTCTAAGTACAGTACATGCATTTCGACGTCTGTGTCTCTGAATGTCTGTGTCTCTCTATCTCGGTGTATTTGTGTGCACGTGTTTGTCTCTGAATGTCTCTGTGTGTGTCTCTGTATTTCTCTGTGTATCCGTGTTTTGTGTGTGTGTGTGTATGCATGTCTCTGGGTGTGTTATGCTTTTTTGTGTCTTTATGTATGTGGATGATTTGTGTGTCTCCATGTTTGTGTGTCGATGTCTATTCGCGGATAATATTGTTTTTTTTCACGTGACTCCTCTTTTCCTCACAATTCACGGATAATAAGGTTCCGTTCCACAAAAATGTATAGAATATGAATACGCAGATAATCCTAGGTAATGGGCGTGGCCTGCGGGTGTGTGACGTCACATAATTAAGCCCCGCCCCTCGCACGTGATCTCGCTTCACGGTGACGACACGCAATATCGTAATCACGCACGCTGCTAATCCACGTTATTGCGGATCAAGAGTTTTAAACATGAATGATTTATTCAGGGGCTTCTCAGGGCCTACACAGATACCGACGCGTGTGTGTTTCTGTGTACACAAGTGTCTGGCCATGAAAACCACTGATAATGTTGCTTTACATACAACATAACAGAGTGTCTGCACACACTCAATGTTGCTCAACCATATATTATCTCAGGTGTCTCAGTGCTTCTGTCTATATGTGTCTCTCGCCATCTCTGTCTTTGTACTTTACTTTCTCTACTTATCCCTATGTGTGTCTCTAAGTCCAGTACCTGCATCTCGTTGTCTGTTTGTGTCTCTGTATGTCTGTGTCTCTCGATGTCTGTATTGGTGTGCTTGTGTGTGTCTCTGAATGTCTCCATGTTTCTGTGTGTGTCTCTCTGTATTTCTATGTGTATCCATGTCGTTGTGTGTTTATTATGCATGTTTCAGTGGGTGTGTTCTGTCTGTTTTTGTGTCTTTACGTATTTTCGCGTGAGTCCATGTTGGTGTATCTGTATCTATTCGTGGATAATATGATGTATGTTTCACGTGAATCTTATCCGCAAAATTCATGGATAATAGGGTTACATAATACGATGTACTCTTGGATTCCTTCTATTCCTTGGCTGCTATACCACTAATATTTTCGACCTTTATCCGTAATTTCTTATGGTGACCAAATTGTTGTAATTAGTTGCATATGGGTTCCAGACCCCATGCATACCAGTAATCACATTCTGTAAAATAACAATTAATTTCAATTACCAATGAACCTGACGTTTTTAGACTATGATAAGGCATTCTACTCAGAAATAGCAATATGCATATTAGGAGGGAAGTCAGACAAGCTGACACTTTTCCCAGAATTTTTCATAGTGAAATTAGGAAAATATTATTTAATTCGAGAAACAAACACATACAGTAGAACCCCACTTAACGACCACCCCTGTTGACAACAAATCGCTTAACGACGGGCCTCCATAGAACCCATTGTGTATTATATAGTGCTTCGTGGTGGATCCATTGAGCAGGGTTGGGGGCAGGAATTATGTGACCTTACCAAAGAAAATTCCAACGTTTGCCAAAAGCTATTTTGAACATCGATGCAATCATCGCTCTTTGCTTGTGTTTCCAATACTGACCACTGTCCGTTTAATATCTCTCTGCTCTTTCTCCCACAGTGTCCCCTGGGAAGCTATCCAGGCAGACCATTGGACCGTCTGCTCACAGCAATGTGGCACTTCACAGGAAAACCTGTGTAGACCACAATAAACAGGAGCAGATTAAAAAAGACTCACAGGAGCAGCAGCAGCCACATCAGCAAGAGCAGAAAAAAACCATTCAACTTCAATTCATGCGCATTGGCTACGAGCGCACTGTGGAAATTGACATCCCAGAGTCCTGGCCCTGGTCGACTGAGGGCACCTGCTTGGGACAGGAGGTGGAAAAGGAGGCGGTCACGGTGCAGTCCCGGAAGAACGAAGTCCTCTCGGAGTGAGTAAAAGCAAGCGCAGTGAACAAGCTGCAGATGCGTTGCCACTGCAGCTGCACAAACGCACAATCAGCAGACGCACGGCTAGCGGAGAGGGATTCTAGTCCGGCACAATCAAGGGGCAGGTCAACGCCGCTGTCCAAACGGACGAGCTGGCCGTTGATCAACCATGGGATGCCGTGAGCTGGGACAACTCGGACAGCCGTTCCAGCAGCAGTGACAGGGACATAATGGTGTTGAGAGTGAGCTGGGATTGATGTATTTCTTTTGACAGCAAGGCTGTGCTCACCTCAGCAGACACAGAGGCGAATTCGAGACGTCATCCCAGAATCAGACCAACCCTCTCATTGAGTTTTCATCCCTAGCCCGTTTAGCGAGCGATAATGGTCTGGGTTTTCTCAGAGGAGAGAGAAATTGGTGAAGATCTGACATGATGGGCACAATAAGGCCTTAAACCCTTGATCAAAAGAAGGTGGTTGGTGAGCCCTGACGTTGCCAGAAACCCTGCAGAGCCAGGCCGCAGTGTAGGTGAAGTAACGAGTGATGCACACAACGCAGGGATTAACAATCGTTAAAGGGCTGCTACAAAGTGTTTTGAGGAATAGCGGTCCACTTGCATCGTGATTACAGCTTTGGAAGACCTTCAGCTCCATATGAATAACAGTTGTGTACGGTTGTGGCATGGTTGTTGTGGATAGTGGAGGTTATCGAGTGGTAGCCTTTCTCACATAGTAAACATAATTTATGGTGAACATAATTTATTTCACTATAATCAACTATGATAAATTAATAGTTGATTACGACTAGCTACTTGACCCTTATTCTGTATTCTATTGCAGAGTTCAGCCTTTTGACATTCTTGCCGCTTGTTGTTTCTTGTGTTCACAGCAAGGAAGATGCTACCATGACTGCCCTGAGCACCGCCACCACCACCACCACCAATGTCACCGCCGCTGCTCTGGATAATGGCCTCGCCACCAGAGCAAGCACGCACCCACAGCCCAGGGAGTTCCACGACTCGCTGATAAAGAGTAAGTAGCAGACGGCATTGCCAACTCGGGGGGGGGGGGTAGCCAGACTGAATTAATTAATCGTTTGAAACAATATGATGGAAACAGTTGCAAAGTTGTTTCTGTGCTGCACTGTGAATTTAGCCGCGGCTATAATGAGTGGTGAGTGATATTTAGAACAGATTCCAGGTTGCGTTGTACACCCACCTGCAGTTTCAAGCACAGTGACGAAAAGTAAAACGCTTCCCATGACTTTCGCGGCATGGCGGAGGTATTTTTCAATAAGTAACGGATTGACAAAGGGCTGTATATTTCTTATTACTTATTATTTTACAACACTTAAGCACGAGATCATAAGATAGTGCAACAGAGTGCGCAAAGAAGGATGAAGATAGTTTGTCCTCTAATATGATGAGTGTGCATGGTCGAGCTCAGGAAACGGTCAACCTAGTAAATTGAGTCCTTGACATTAGCAGAGGTATCCAGATGTAACATTGATGACAACTATGGCCGTGGTAATACCTATACATTAGTGACGAGGAAGCCATTGAATGACAGGATGGCTTGCATGAATCAATGAGCATCGCCGCATCAGTCAATCAATCAAAGTGCTTCGTGGTGGATCCATTGAGCAGGGTTGGGCAGGAATTAGGTAACCTTACCAAAGAAAATTGCAACGTTTACCAAAAGCTATTTTGAACATCGATGCAATCATCGCTCGGTGCTTGTGTTTCCAATATTGACCGCTGACGGTTTCATCCCTCTCTGCTGTGTCTTCCACAGTGCCCGCTGGGAAGCTGCACACGTGGACTCTCCAAAGCCACCTCCTGTACAAGAGCAGCCGTGCAGTCCTCGAGCAACAGGAGCTCAAAGAATGTGCACAGGAGCAATATCATCGTCAGCAGCAGCAGCAGCAGGAGCATATTCAGCGCAGCTCGTTGAGACAGCAACCGGCACGGGAGCTGGCACGCGAGCCGGCACGGGAGCAGTGTCATCATCATCAGCAGCAGCAGCAGGAGCTTATTCAGCGCAGCTCGTTGAGACAGCAACCGGCATGGGAGCCGGCACGCAAGCCGGCACGGGAGCAGTGTCATCATCATCAGCAGCAGCAGCAGGAGCTTGTTCAGCGGAGCTCGTTGAGACAGCAACTGACACGGGAGCCTGCACAGGAGACGGCACGGGAGCCGGAACGGGTGCCGGTCGCCGCCAAGATCCACAAGAAGAAAGGCCTCTGGAAACGACTTAGGACATTCTTCCGCCGATGAATATAATTTTTCCAGAGACCTGTTCGCATCTGAAATGGATGTGGATACAGGCACATTTGCCAATGTGATTTGTACATATTTTTTATAATGTATCAAGAGTTAAGATTAGAATGTACATTTTTATCGAGGTACTGTTTGTTGCGAATGTAAATAAATATTCAGATTCTGACTTACCGTGAGTCATGATGCTGGCTTTATTGTCGGAAGGGGTGCAATCAGTCAACACAATTGTACACACGGGGCAGGCATGCACATGCACACATAAAGAGATACACGGGGAATGCACGTACAAATACGCTACTGAGTGACGGTGATGTTACCACACTGCCTGTGGTAGGCCAGGTGCATTCTGAGTCCACGTGAAGTGTCGAAGGCTCACTGACAGTGGGTCATGGGATAGACCCAGGTACAATGGGTTGACTGAGATGACTGGCAGATGCACCACCTGTGCCCCCTGCTGTGCCATCTTGCTGTGTTTTAACCGCCTGGCTCTCCGCTCGTGAGCGCCGCTCCTTTTTCCTCTGTTGTTGTTGGAAGGCGACTGCATCCAACTGCCCAGTGGCGTCCTTCACGAGCCTCCTCCAGAAGCCGATCTTGACACCACTCGTACCAGTCTTTGGCAAGTCCACTCAGCTCCATAACCTCCTGTACTGCATCGGTCCATCTCTTCTCTAACCCGTTTACCCCCCTTTATCCAGCAAAAATAAGCCTGGTTAAGCCCATGATGGATCATAGGCAGGCCAGCCTGAATCTTTCTAATCGGCGCAGATGTTCCATTAGAGGGGTCCACGTTTTACAAGCATAGAGAAGGGATGGAATGACCGTGGCTGAGAAGACCCGAAGCTTCGTGTGGAGCGACAGATCAGGGTTGTGATCAAATCCACGACCTCCTTGCATCGCAGACGAGGTAGTTGACATCTCGTCACCACAGCTGGCACTGCTAAACACCATTTTACGGTTTTGTTTTTCACGCTGTGAGACATGTTTCATGATTAATGTTATCTTCGCAATCATAATTGTAGCCTGTTCGAGTACCTGCTTCTGTAAAACCTAATAAAAGTGGGTGTCACCACGCTACACGTGTACCAGGCCTACGCCTTGTTATTTTACTTAAAATGAAACATTCACATCAAACTTGTAAAATGCACCAATTCTGTTATGAACGTTTGTCGCGGAATTTATTGGGCCAACAGTTTTGGTCAACAGTGCCACAAAGTGTTCCATTGGTCCGTTTATTACATCGCGTTTCTGAAAACGTGCTTATTGACATAAGTGTCAGGACAAATTATCAGGAAAACATTGTTGAGAAACATTTATTTTCCATGCGTTTACAGCGCAGGATTGTGATGAGGGTTCAGCAACTAAAAAGTTTATGGCCCCAAACAGCTCGGGGGGTCCTGGATGCATCATGGGAAAAAAATGGCAGCAGAGCTGTGCCAAATATCTCAATTCACATCCTGATAACAATTAAAAAGCTCCCCATTCCAATGGTACTGTGCAAAACAAGTTACAACGTATTTCAGCCTTTGTTTCGTGCAACTTTGCGCTATTCTGTAAACTGAGCTATTAATAATCATTCAAATGTTTCAAGCACCCTTAAACAATCATTCTCAGGGCGCTATGCATGGGAAGTTGGAAAATAGTTGAACGTCAACCAAGGAAAAGAAGTGAAGAAGACGTTTGAAAATAACTAAAGAGAGAAAGACATTTTAAACAGATGCGTTTTTAGTCCAAAATTTAAGATTTGTGTCTAGGAAGTCCTGACCTCGAAGGGGCAACGAGTTTCAGAGTTTAGGTGCCGCAATTGCAAAGGCACCGTCGCCACCCAAGTGTGACGCCTAGACCGTGGGACAATGAGCAATTCTAGATTTGAAGCTTTCGTGACTGCAAGGATTCATACTCTTAGGTTTTTTCGGTAAAATCACGTAGGTATAAATAAATAATAATAATAAATAAAAATAATAGAAATATTATTTTAATTTTTACCTACGTGACTTTACCGAAAAAACCTAAGAGTACAATGAGCAATGCACAGTCTGAGAAATGTAATGATCTTGATTGAATATGTCTGAAGGAGGTCCTGAATGTAGGGAGGAGAAAGTCAATTTCAACTGCTCCGCTTGTAGTCACGTGATGCACCAAAAAGAAATGTGTCTGCCTAGGGCTCCCAATGGGCCCGCACCGTCGCTGCCCATTCCACATTCTCAGTATCGTGGTGTGCTCCGGTGTGGGTAGCTTGTAGAGAGCATCGCAAACATGCAGACACACCGGCGTCAGCAAGCAGCAAGCTTCCGAGGTTGAAGATTCTTAGGGTTAGTACAGTTGCAACACCACAGAGGCTATCAGATGTTAACGACCTCGCCTGGTATACGGGATGTCGTGGGTTCGATCCCGACGCTGACGGCTGCTGTATATTTGGAGTTTGCACGTTCTCCCCGTGGTCGCTTGGATTTTTGTCCGGTTTTTCCCTCCACAGTTAAATTCTGGCGTTTAGAGTTTTTGACTTATATCGATTTCCGTGTGATAAGCCACTTTGTTGTTGAGCTATCATTTATGGCCAGGTCGCTTCTGAAAATTAGTTCTAATAATAGTTCAGTGGGGCCTTACCTGGTGAAATAATTTAGTTTTTAGCGCTTAGTTACTTAGTAGGGCAGACGAGACATCATCCCAGGGTCGCCACGACGCTTCTGAAAACACGTCTCCTAGTCTACGTTGGGCTGTGGGACAAATTCTCACTCGACTTGTCCGGGCGTATTGTCTGGACAATGTGCATTGTTGGTTGACGTATTACATCTGCAACGCTCTTAAAAAGGCTTTGACGAGGCACTCCCTCCTCATTATTCTCTAATGCCCCCTTTGTTTTGGCGCTTCGAGATGTTCTCCAGAGGAAGCCGATAGGCGTATGAAGAATACATTATGATGATGATGATCATAATGTATGATGATAATGGCTCCATCGCCATCATCATCACGATAGTTATAAGAACTTGGGAACAGAGATGAGCAGTGTGAGTGTAGAAGCGCCAAGAGAAGTGCTGTGACCTACAGGAACGGTGATTTGAATATGATGTCCCTAAACTTGCGTTTGCTCACCGATCATTGCATTGCTCTCTCCGTGTAGATCTAAATTCCCATAATCATAAGTACAAACAACAACAACTCAAAATCGTTCATCAATAATGCCGCCGTAAAAGGAGCAAAAAAAAATGGCCAGTGACGTTTCCGGCAATAGCCTTTCTTCATTGATTGATGTGTTATGAAGAAATGTCGCCAATTATATATTCGTCATAAAGCAGCGGCGTTATTGAGAAACAAAGATGGCCAACTGCATCGCGCGCTTTCAGATGGACTTCGCCAGCCGTCTGGAACGCTCTTCCTTGCGACATTACTCATCATCTTTAGAACTGCTTTTTTGTCCTTAGTTTATTGCCCCCCCCTGCCCCTCACCTGGGTTGCCTACGTACATCGCGAAAGAAGACCAGCAGACATACTGTCAACAACGCAGCAGCATCAACCACCAAATAAATTATCAAATTCCGTACGGCGCAGCACCGGGCAGAGAGTGCGCGTTCACGTCACGCACCGATGGAGGCTGTAACGGAGCCAAGTGAGTGGGCCAACGAGATCGGCAGACGTTGGAATGACGCGTGAGTCATGGGAAATTACAGCACGAGCTGTCGGACCGCACGAGGCTTCTTAGGGTGGAGTGGGCGCTGAGTGGCGTCTGGTTAAAACAGGTCACAGGAAGCGCGGAGCGACTTTTTTTTGCTTTGACAGACGAGATCGCGACATGATAATTGTTTTTTTTTTATCTTTTATATTAAGTTCACTTGCTTGCTTGCGCGCTTACGACCGTGCAAATATTTCGGTCGTTTTTAACTCACTTCCCGTGATCCAATCGAGCTGACATTTTGCACACAGACTCGTTGTGCGTGACAATTTATTTTCGTGAATTTTTTTTTCCATAACTTTACACTTTTTAGGAAAAAAAATTTCTATTTAATTACCAACTGCTTAATGGTGAAATGCAATCATCTGACCCATAGGTGGCAGCCATCTCAAGCCAGAGGACGAGAGGACTCTAGCCACCACGCATATAAAGGATTTATAGTGAAAAACTTTGTTTTTACTGGTTATACTTATTTTACCGTTCTATCTGGCAACAAAACTGACACGTTTTTTACAAGGAGTCATGTTTGCATAGACCACAATACCTGCAGTCATAATGCAAACAAAAAACATAACTCTGATAATGTGCACTGTCCTTGAAGTTGATTGGTCCACACCCGAGACAGCTTTCCTTAGAGCCTAGTCTCACATGGGTTGGACCAGATGACGCCAAAAGGCGCACAACTCAAAGACAATGCACCATCAGAGTATGAGAGCTCGGGGTAAGCATTTACACCATTGGAACCTAATTTGCCATTAAAAATATGATAATAGTTTTTTTACCCTTCTATCTGGCAACAAAACTGACACCTTTTTTTACAAGGAGTCATGTTTGCATAGACCACAATACCTGCAGTCATAATGCAAACAAAAACATAACTCTGATAATGTATGCACTGTCCTTGAAGTTGATTGGTCCACACCCGAGACGGCTTTCCTTAGAGCCTAGTCTCACATGGGTTGGACCAGATGACGCCAAAAGGCGCACAACTCAAAGACAATGCACCACCAGAGTCTGAGAGCTCGGGGTAAGCATTTATACCATTGGAACCTCATTTTCCAGTAAAAAATATGATAATTGGTTTTTTACCCTTCTATCTGGAAAGATCGCGACATCTTTGGTCTGTGCGCGGCTGTGCCATCGCACGTTCTATTGGGGCACCACATCTCCCTGTTTGATAAGAGCTTGGATCGGTTTTAGTTTGTTTGTGGTCCAGCAGTGGAACTGCTGAACCAGCGAGAGAGCTGTCACAACAACAAGAGGTTGATTATGTGGCGATGGGCAAGCAAGCAAGCGGAGTCTGAGCTGGAAAGGAGTTCCATCCCCGGACGCAAGCACGTCAGTTGTGTTAATGGGGGAGATCAGGGAGAGAGATTAGGGAGAGAGGGATTAGGGAGAGAGATTAGCATGAAATGAGCTTACGTCACCGCATAAGAGTATAATCTCCGCATGTGCGCACAACAGCAGTGTTAATGAGAGATTAGCACCATGAGAGTGCAATCCAAAGGACGTGTGAACATGAGTGTCCAATCCAAGAGATCGGCTGGAGGGGGGGGGGAGAGAAGGGGGGGGGGGGGAAAGAGAGAGGGGGGGGGGGCAGAAAGTGAGACTCTGCAGCAGTACTCTTTGATTCTTTCGCTAAGTCACGTAGGAATAAACTAAAATAAATCACGACGTTTCGATCGCAACACAAGCGACCGTCATTAGGCGGAACAGATACAGCAGGAGGACGAGAGGACGAGAGAACACTGGGGCAATAACAATGATTTTAACTTGTACAGCGCACAGCATTCACTCGCCTCTCAAAGAGAATGACTCAGACGCGCGGGGAACCAGACACACGGGAATATTTACACATGTGGGAAGAACAAACCGAAGGACGTGGAGAAAACCCACGCGTGCTAGGGGAACACACTCGATCCCCTACAGAGGGAACAGATGGAGGCCACATGTTCAATCCCACATTCTGCTGGCGAGCCAGGGTATGGCTCTATCCTCGATGCTCACGGGAAGGGAATTTCATTACATTTGTGCAGTCATCCACTCACCCTCGCCTCCACAGAACAGGATCACAGGCATGGGCGGCGTCATGCCGAGTTGTCTCCAAATATTGTTAATGTTCAACTGCCCCCAATGCTGTATTAATAACATGAATAGCAGAATACCAGTGTGGTGGTACAAATCATATGTTACGCTACTCGTATATTTGGAGTCGAGCAGTGGCGTGGTGGTACAGCGATAAGCACCTTCCACTCTGAACCTGACGGCCTGAGTTTGATTCCTGGTCTCATCTTGGTCAGCACATTATAGATCCGTTGGACAAAAACACCACCGTAAAAGCTGAACTCCTGACGGGGATTTGAAACTCACCACCCCTCCTGAGTGAGGCTAGTGCTCTAACCGCACGCAGAGACGCTCCAAACTCAGAAGCACCGAAACCCATTTGAACCATCTGCCGCAGGGGTTGGCAACCAAAATAACAAGACGGTACAAAACTCCAGTATTTGAAGAGCCCCAATGAATGTGAATGTGTAGGGGTGTCAGGGGAAGGATTCCCACCAATAGATGGGTTAGTGCAGGGGTCTCAAACTCAAATTACCTGGGGGCCGCTGGAGGCAGTATTTGGGTGAGGCTGGGCCGCATCAGGTATTCCACAAAAAAAAAACTTTGCTAAAAAAATCCAAACTTCTCAAATGTCATTACTAACAGTTATTTAACTTCAATGGGTTCTTCTGAACATGAATAGAATATTGAAGAACATGAACGGTTCTTCTGAACATGGCTTCTCTTGCCTACTTCTTGCTGCCAGAGACCTGGCAGTGCTTCCTCTCACATAGCTGAGCCACATTTGGCTTGAGGGAGGAAGCAGTTGAGACCCTCAGTATGGCTTGAAGATGATCATCAGTAAGTCTGGACCTGTACTTGGACTTCTTGAAGTTCAAGGTGGAGAAGAGCTTTTCACACAAATATGTGGTACGCTTGAACATTCGGGAAAGCTCAGGGAAGCTGGGGTTCAATTCTCGCAAAAATTGCCCAAGCTCGTCTTCTTTTCCACTCGCCTCCCTGAACTTGGCTTTGAGGTCATTAGTTGCACTGCAGGTTCAATGAGCTCCATTTGAAGCACAGGAGGGGCATCTTGCACATCAAAGGAGAAGGATCCGCACAAAAATTTAAAAAGTGGCTCTGTGCGTCTTGAAGTCTGCAAATCTGTGACCAAATTCCTCCTGTAGCCTCAAAATGGCATCAACATACTTCTCACCACTGAATGGTGTGCCTGCATTCAAGAGTGCCTTGCATGCTGGGAAATGGCAAAGGTTTGTCTGAGAGAGCTGGGCTGTTCCATAACACAAGTTTGTGGAGAATGATCTCACGTTGTCATAGGCAGCACTGACGAGCTGGCCCCTGGCCTTGTAACTTCTTGTTCAGTACATTCAGCTCATGCGTGATGTCAACAAGAAAAGCGAAGTCAATGAGCCATTTGGGATCACTTAGCACAGGAATAGCCATCCATCCTTCTCCATGAAGGCTTTCACTTCTGCTCTCAACTCAAAAAACTCTTCAAGACGTTTCCCCTGCTGAGCCAACGTACCTCGGTGAAGTAGAGCACATCCTCATATTCTGACTCCATTTCCTCTAAAAAAGTACGGAACATCCGGTGCTTTAAGCCCCTGGATCTGATTTGGTTGATGCATTTCACAACAACAGACATCACATTGTCAAACTTCAGGCATTTGCTGCAAAGGGCCTGCTGATGGATGATGCAGTGCAGAGCAATGGCCTCCTCCACACCCTCCTCTTCTAGTTTTCTTTGAACAAGTGCCACCAGTCCATTTTTCCTCCCTGTCATTGATGGCGCTCCGTCGGTTGTTATTCCAACAAACTTCTTCCATGGCAAACCGGCATTCACAATGGCATCACACAGCTGGCAAAATATCTCCTGAGCGGTGGTGTGGCCATGCATTGGAATTACTGTGAGCAACTCCTCCATCACTTCAAAATTGTCATCAACACCACGGACATATATTGTGAGCTGGGCAGTGTCAGTGATGTCTGAACTCTCGTCAAGAGCGACTGAGTATGCATTGAAAAATTTGGCTTTCTCACG
>NW_026891252.1:0-8208 GCF_015708825.2 Lethenteron reissneri | reverse complement strand
TGCTGATGATGATGATCAACTGATGATTATGATGCTGCTGATTTAACTGATGATGCTGCTGCTGAAGATTCAACTGATGATGATGCTGCTGATGATGATTCAACTGATGATGGCTGCTGCGCTGATGATGATTCAACTGATGATGCCACTGAATGCTATCGCAGCTGATGATGATGATTGACAACGACGATTATGATATTCTTTGGGTCTTTCAGTAAAGCCACGTAGATGAAAAATATATAAAAATAATAACAATATCATGTAGCGGGAGAGCTGCTAAGGCAGGGAAAATCGATGAATTCCTGCAGTCACGAAAGCTTTGAGTCATGAATATTATAGTCAACACAAACATTACTTAACGACTCTGGGCGAACACTTTCATGATGAAATCGTTCCTAACGGCTCGGCATTGACACGAAATGTACAGCGTAACCCAAGAGCTGCAGTATCATCTCTACTACTTAACAGCAGTGTTGTTATTGTTGTTGTTGAAATTAAGAATGATCACAATCTCCAGGAAGTGAGTCTATGAATCTGGAGAACGCACAGAGTGTGGATTGTGCTACGCATGCACACACACCCCCCCAACTCGGATATTTGTAGCTCGCAAATAAACTTGAGATGACAGACCGTCACTTGCGGCTCCAACTCCTTACAACATCACCACCACAACCACCACGACCACCACCACGACCACCACCACGACCTCCACCACCACAACCACAACCACCACGACCACCACCACGACCACCACCACCACAACCACCACCACGACCACGACCACCACCACCTCCACCTCAAGTCCAGTGAGCGATCATTAAACCCCCTGCACACAGCGCCGGGAGCCACCGCTCCACACGCGAGTCGAGAGAGAAGTGGACAATTCACGTTCCCAACCGGTGAGACTCACTCCTCGTTCAGCCTGCCCGCCTGCGATTAATCAATCAGTGGGATTGCGTCACTAATTGGCCTAATTAATTGGCTGATGCCTTGACAGCAAGCACGTGACTCAGGCGAGTGAGTGAATTGCGAGAGCACGTGACGTAGACGTGCGTTTACACTGTGACTCATCACTCGCACAGGTGTGTGGAGATTCGTAAAGTGTGTGTCTGTGTGTGTGTGTCTGTGTGGGGTGGGTGGGGTGTGTGTGTGGGTGGGTGTGTGTCTGTGTGTGTGTGTGTCTGTGTGGTGTCTGTGTGTGGTTGGGTGTGTTGTCTGTGTGTGTACCTGGTGCGGTGGTGCTGGCCACCCACCCCCTCGTGTACCGTTCCGGCCTTCATAGGTGCTCGCTAACAGCACTTGCCTCTACAGTCTATTAAGGCTATACGGGGGGTCTTTGTCTGTGTGTGTCTGTGAGTGTGCCTGTGTGTGTGTCTGTGAGTGTGTGTGTCTGTGTGTGTGTTTGTTTGTGTGTCTGTGTGTTTGTGTGTGTGTCTGTGTGTGTGTCCGCGTGTGTGTATCCGTGTGTGTCCGTGGGTGTCTGTGTGTGTCTGTGTGTGTCTGTGTGTGTGTGTCTGTGTGTGTCTGTGTGTGTGTCTGTGTGGGGACCCGAGTTCGAATCCCGCTCACGGCCAACACCAGTGACGATTATCTGAATCGGTCCTGGGCCTCCCCTAGGTCGACTCAGCCTCAAATGAGTACCTGGTGCGGTGTGTAAACATCGCCACTGGGGAGACAAAGGCGGCCGGGTGTGGTGCTGGCCACCCACCCCCTCGTGTGCCGTGCCGGCCTTTACAGGTGCTCGCTAACAGCACTTGCCCCTACAGTCTGTTCAGGCTATACGGGGGATCTTTTCTCTGTGTGTGTGTGGGTGTGTGTCTGTCTGTGTGGGGTGTGTGTGTGGGTGTGTGGGTGTATGTGTCTCTGTCTGTGTGGGTGTGTGGGTGGGTGTGTGTGTGGGTGTTCGTCTCTGTCTGTGTGGGTGTGTGGGTGTGTGTGTGTGTGTGCACCTATGAAGGCCGGTACGGCACACGAGGGGGGTGGGTGGCCAGCACCACGCCCGACCGCCTTTGTCTCCCTAGTGGCACAATGTTTACACACCGCACCAGGTACTCATTTGAGGCTGAGTCGACCTAGGGGGAGGCCCGGGACCGGTTCAGATAATCGTCACCGGCGTTGCCCGTGGGCGGGAATCGAACTCGTGTCGCCGGGTTCATAGCGTAGCGCTAACCGCTGCACCACCGCTCCCCACATACACATGTGCGTACAGACACACACGTACACGTCGCGTATGTACCTTCCGATGTTTTTTACGTGGGGGGGGGGGGGGTACAAAGCAACGTCTTTGTTTTATTGCATCGCAGCAGCAGCAGCGGGATCAGAACGACGATGAAACAGAAATTGTTTGTTAAAGACGAGCAAATATTTGCAAGCCGCACATCGACTCTGTGACGACTCGGAGCCGAGACGGAGCCGGTCTGCAACACGCGCGCGCGTGTGTGCGCGTGTCCCTGGGACCCCCTAGGGTCCACTCGGCATAAAATGAGTAAAATGTGTGCGAAGTCTTAGAAGCATCGACACTGGGGAGACAAAGGCGGGTGTGTCGGTGGCCACGTCGTGGCCTTCACAGGTGCTACTCGCTAGCAGCACTTGCCCCAACAGTCAGTACAGGCTAGACGGGGGATCTTGTCTCTGTGGTGGTTCCTCCGCTAATACAGCGAGCGGCGTGCAGGCTGAGTGGCGTGGGGATGGAAAGGACGCTCTTATCTCTGGCCAGAAAGCGTGTTTGCTTTGCTAGATTCTGCAAATAAACTCTATTGTTTCGCTCAGAATTATGGGAAATCCTTTCATCTTCTTGGTTCTTTCCGTAAGTCACGTAGAAGGGGAAAAACATAATACAATTATTATTTTAGAAGGGAAATAATAATATATATAAATAGCTAAATAGTTATATAATTAAAAAACCTCATAAATTATAATTTTAGAAGGGAACTAATAAACGAATAAAAAGGAAACATAATACAATTAATTATATAATAAAAACCATAATAAAATAATTATTTTAGAAGGGAAATATTAAAATAATAAACATAAACATAGTAAAATAGTTATATAATAATAAATACAACATAATAAAAGAATTGTTTACAAGGGAAATAATCAAATAATACAACTAAAACATGATAAAAGAATTATATTTATATTTTTTTATAAACATAATAAAGCTATTATTTATGATGTTTTGTTTTTATTATTTTATTTTTTCCCTTCTACTGATGACTTTACCGAATATAACCAAGAAGATGAATCCCTGTAGTCACGAAACCTCTAAGTCGAAAATCCTTTCGTTACGATTCACAAATTAAAAAGAAATCTCCCTGCATCTGCATTGACGATCTGGACGCCGGTCTCAGCCTCCGCACAACCACTGCTGGGTGTGTGTCGCCGCTACAAGTCTCTGTGTGTGTGTGTGTCTCTGTGTGTGTGTGTGTCTCTGTGTGTGTTGTCTGTGTGTGTGTGTGTCGTGTGTGTGTGTCTGTGTGTGTGTCTCTGTGTGTGTCTGTGTATGTTGTCTCTGTGTGTGTGTGTCTCGTGTGTGTGTGTCTGTGTGTGTGTGTCTCTGTGTGTGTGTCTGTGTGTGTGTGTCTGTGTGTGTGTGTCTCTGTGTGTGTGTGTCTGTGTGTGTCTGTGTGTGTCTGTGGTGTGTGTCTGTGTGTGTGTCTTTGTGTGCGGTAGTGTAGCGGTTAGCGCTACGCTGCGCTATGAACCTGGCGACCGGGTTCGATTCCCGCTCACGGCTAACACCAGTGACGAACATCTGAACCGGTCCTGGGCCTCCCCTAGGTCGACTCAGCCTTAAATTAGTACCTGGTGCGGTGTGTAGTAAACATCGCCACTGGGGAGACAAAGGCGGTCGGGCGTGGTGCTGGCCACCCACCCCCTCGTGTACCGTTCCGGCCTTCATAGGTGCTCGCTAACAGCACTTGCCCCTACAGTCTGTTAAGGCTACACGGGGGATCTTTGTCACTGTGTGTGTGGCATCAGCACGAGGAAGACAAAGACGGCTGTGCGTGTTTCTAGCCACAAGAGCCTCCAGCAGAGGCACCACGCTGCCCTGACAGTCTGCGTGGGCTGTGGGTGGAGTTGGACGTGGGGGTGGAGTAGCCAAGTGGTGGACAATGTCAACGAGGGCCCTAAAGGGGGGGGGGTGTGGAGTGGCCAGCACCACGCCCGGCCACCTTTGTGAAAATCTAAAACACGTCCTGTGCCACCGCTAGGTCAACTCGGCCTGAAATTGTTGTTCTAAGACATCGTCACCTGGGTGGGGGTGAAGGCGACCCGGGCGTGGTTCTGAGCACACACACACAGAGACACAAAGACGCCGTGACGCCCTTGACAGGCGCTCGCTCACAGCGCGTGCCGCCAGCTGTCTGCGTGCGTGGTCAACGTGGGGTCGTTGAGTTTGTTGCTATTCAAGTTGTGTTTCTGATAGAATAAAGACAAAGACCCCCCGTATAGCCTTAACAGACTGTAGGGGCAAGTGCTGTTAGCGAGCACCTATGAAGGCCGGAACGGTTACATGGGGGTGGGTGGCCAGCACCACGCCCGACCGCCTTTGTCTCCCTACACACCGCACCAGGTACTCATTTGAGGCTGAGTCGACCTAGGGGAGGCCCAGGACCGGTTCAGATAATCGTCACTGGTGTTGGCCGTGAGCGGGAATCGAACCCGGGTCGCCGGGTTCGTAGCGCAGCGTAGCGCTAACCCTGCACCACCGCTCCCTGATAGAACACACGCTCATTCACACACACACGCGCATAATTGTACATACGTGTGCACATGTACACAGAGTCATGTATGAACCCATATTTAAGTTTGTGTTACAGTGGGATATCTGTTAACAACACCAACGTATCGTGAATATGCAGAGCAGAATTTATATGTATTACAACTTAATTGCATCGATGTACATTCTAGATTTGAAGCTTTCGTGACTGCAAGCATTCATACTCTTAGGTTTTTTCGGTAAGTCACGTAGGTGAAAATAAAGAAATAAAAACATTTCTTTAAATATATAGAAAGGGAAACTTAGTATTTAAAAAAAAAAACTAAAAAATATAATTTATTTTCTATTTTATTTTTTACCTACGTGACTTTAACGAACAGAACCCAAGAGCATCAATGTAGAGCCTATAGCGGCACGAACACACATTGTACAACGTCTTAAACATGGTAAGTACATCGCATCGTATACATCCACGTAACACAGTCTTGTACCATTCATAAACAGCTACAGATACATTACAACGATCCCCCCGTATAGCCTTAACGGACGCTAGGGGCAAGTGCTGTTAGCGAGCAGCACCTCGTGATTTTGAATGGAGGGAATGAGTGTGGAGGAGGGGAGCCGAAAGCCACCTCGACAAACATCCACTCCTGCCAGGGTCAATCATTCACCCGTGTGCTCTCTAGCCGGGTCAATCATTAACATGGTGCACCACACAACCCCCACCCAACCCACCCACTCGCTCACTCGCACACTCACTCCCACTTCATTGAAATCATCTCGGTTCCCCGTCACTCTCGTAGAAGCGGAGCGTTGGTGAACCGAGCTGATCCATGCACCACCACCACCACCAGCACCACCACCAGCACTACCAGCACCACCACCAGCACCACCACACCACCACCACCAGCACCACCGCACCACCACCAGCACCACCACCACACCACCACCCCACCAGCACCACCACCAGCACCACCACCAGCAGCAGCAGCACCACCACCAGCACCACCACCAGCACCACCACCACCAGCACCACCACCGCAGCAGCACCACCACCACACCACCACCAGCACCACCACCACCAGCACCACCACCAGCACCACCACCATCACTACCAGCACACCACCATCACCACCACACCACCAGCACCACCACCAGCACCACCACCACCACACCACCACCAGCACCACCACCAGCACCACCAGCACCACCACCACCAGCACCACCAGCAGCACCACCACCAGCACCACCACCACCAGCACCACCACCAGCCCACCATCACACCACATCACCACCACCACCACCATCACCACCAGCACAGCAGCAGCACCACCCCACCACACCACCACCACCACCAGCACCACCACCAGCACCACCAGCACCACCACCAGCACCACCACCAGCACCACCACCACCAGCACCACCACCACCAGCACACCACCACCAGCAGCAGCAGCATGGCCCCAGGTTTTCTCTCCGCACCCTCCCTCCCCCCCTGCACAGCAGCAGCAGCTGTAGCATACTGGCTCCATCTCTCCTCGCCGCCGTTTGCATCGCCGCCGTCTTCGCGGTGTCCGCAGCTCACGAGGTAAAGCAAAACACGAAACGCGGCTCTCTCTCTCTTCTCGTTACCCTGCGTGTCTCGTCAACTCGTTCGCCGAGACGGAGTGTGTACGTGTGATGTGTACGTGTTGTGTGTGTGTACGTGTGTGTACGTGTGTGTGTGTCTCTGTGTGTGTGTGTCTCTGTGTGAGTGTGTACGTGTGTGTGTGTACGTGTGTGTGTGTGTACGTGTGAGTGTGTGTACGTGTGTGTGTGTGTCTGTGTGTCTCTGTGTGTGTCTGTGTGTGTGTCTGTCCGTGTGTCTGTGTGTGTCTGTGTTTGTGTGTCTCTGTGTGTGTCTGTGTGTGTGTGTCTGTGTCCGCGTGTGTGTCTGTGTGTCTGTGTTTGTGTGTCTCGTGTGTGTCTGTGTGTGTCTGTCTATGTGTCTGTGTGTCTGTGTCCGCGTGTGTGTCTGTGTGTCTGTATGTCTGTGTGTCTGTATGTCTGTGTGTGTGTCTGTGTGTGTCTGTGTGTGTGTCTGTGTGTGTGTCTGTTGTGTGTCTCTGTGTGTGCTGTGTGTGTCTGTGTTTGTGTGTCTGTGTGTGTGTGTCTGTGTTGTGTGTCGGTGTGTCCGCGTGTGTGTCTGTGTGTGTGTCTGTGTGTGTGTGTGTCTGTCTGTGGTCTGTGTGGGTCTGTGTGTGTCTGTGTGTGTCTGTCTGTGCGTGTCTGTGTGTGTCTGTGTTGGTGTTTGTGTGTGTGTGTATCTGTGTGTGTGTCTGTGTGTGTCTGTCTGTGTGTCTGTGTGTGTCTGTGTGTCTGTCTGTGTGTGTCTGTGTGGGAGTGGTGGTGCACATTTAGCACGCTGAGCTGCGAACCCAGCGACACGGGTTCGAATCATGCTCACGGCCAACACCAGTGACGATTATCTGAACCGGTCCTGCGCCCCCCCAAGGTCGACTCAGCCTCAAATGAGTACCTGGTGCGGTGTGTAAACATCGCCACTGGGGGAGACAAAGGCGGTCGGGCGTGGTGCTGGCCACCCACCTGCCCCTACAGTTTGTGACACGCGTGGTCACGGTGGTGGTGGGGATTTTTGCACGCAGCATTTTAATAACAAAAATTGAATATTTGCTGTTGATTCCAGGATGTTTCTGTTACGCGTTGTCGCTTTAACACATTGTCCTGCTGCGGAGGGAGCTGGTAGGAACGTCGGGTTGCTCGGTCAGTGGCCAGGGTCAACGGCGGCGTGGTGTATTCCGCAAATATGCCCGACTGTGAGGGCGGGCACAAGCCGGTGTGAGTAGGTTAAACGTTGAGTTTTATAAGGGCACCACGGGGTGACCAGCCCCTCCCCACCCAGCCCCACCCAGCCCCCCCAGCCCCTCCCCACCCTCCCCACCCAACCCCACCCTCCCCTCCCCAACCTCCCCTCCCCACCTCCCCACCCAGCCCCTCCCCACCCTCCCCACCCGCCCCACCCTCCCCTCCCCACCCTCCCCTCCCCACCCACCCTCCCTACCCTCCCCACCCTCCCCACCCAGCCCCTCCCCACCTCCCCACCCAGCCCCTCCCCACCCTCCCCACCCAGCCCCTCCCCACCCTCCCCACCCAGCCCCTCCCCACCCTCCCACCCTGCCCCTCCCCCCCTCCCCACCCAGCCCCTCCCCACCCTCCCCACCCTGCCCCTCCTCACCCTCCCCACCCTGCCCCTCCCCACCCTCTCCATCCAGCCCCTCCACACCCTCCCCTCCCCACCCAGCCCCTCCCTCCCCACCCAGCCCCTCCCTGCACGACGGACACAATAATCCCATGTGGGCTGTGTAGCCAGGAGGCTCCTACCAGTCAATGCAACTTGAACTTGAGACTTCGTTCTCTGTGTTGCGTGTCTCTGTTGTGCGTGTCTCTGTTGTGCGTGTCTCTGTGTGTGCGTGTCTCTGTGT
>NW_026891251.1:0-12623 GCF_015708825.2 Lethenteron reissneri | reverse complement strand
CAGTATTAATGCAGAAGATGTAAATGTGCAATATGTCTTGCTTTCATGAAAGTTTGCAAACAAGCCTCGTGTTCAGTATTTTGTAAATACAATTTTTCAGTATTTTGTAAATATATATTTTCATTTGTAGCAATGTTTTTTTGGCATTTATGGTTTTGTTGGAACGTTTATGAAGATTGTTTTACTTGCTTGCACCACACACGCACATACACCCCACGCATATACACACCATTCACATAACAAGCACACCCCACACACACACACACCATGCTTGCACCCCACGCACACGCCACACACCACGCACACATACACCCCACGCATACTCACTGCATACACCATGCACATATCCCACACAAACACTCCATGCATGCACCACACAGACACCCTACAAACAGACACACACCCCATGCGCACACCACACACCTCACGCACACATACACCCCACACACACCCCATGCACACACCACACACACACCCCACGCACACATACACACCACGCACACCCCATGCACAGACACAACATGCATTTACCCCATGCACACACTCCGACTAGCGCTTAGGTCAACTAGAACACACAACCGAACCTCTCCACCTGCGTTTTCATCCCGGCAACCTAGCGAGTGACCTGGCCATGGGTTTCCCCTGTGAGAGAGAATTGGCAAAGTTCGGTGTGAGATGGAGACTCCCGGACCCTGTGGTAAAACATGGGTGAGTTTGACGCGAGACCACCTCCAGGAGAATCCGGGTAGCATATGATGGTGCACCCAGATACACGAGCACTCAAGGGGGTAAGTTGGAAAGGGCAGGTCGTGTTGGAATGCAATAAAACTGTTTTCCTGAGACAGACGGTGTGAGTGGGAGAATGGCGAGTGTGGCCTGGGTGCATCATCAACACATCGCGCATCTAAAATTATCCCTGATTATGACAATAGAAACCGCTGTAAGTGTATCAAAGTGTGGCATTGACATTGTGTGCATGTTGAGTAGCGTGGAGGGGGTAGGCTCGAGAATAAGCGTGGCAGGCAGAGGCCATGCGCTAGATCAATTTCCCTGGCATTAAGTGGCCAACACGGCTAGTGGGGAAACTCTTCAACCTCGCTCCCGCTGGTCCCCATCACGGATCGTGTGGTAAACAGAGATAGAGGGAGTCGGGGAGCACGTGTACGTGGCCTTACAGCAAGTGGTGTGGTGGATCGTAATGGGCGAAGGCCGTTTTCCAATTCGCCTTTAACGCAACGAAAACATTCAGCATCTGCACATGCTCAGAGTTCATCACTCTATCTTGTCGGCGAACAATATATCAGCCGCATTCCATTTAGTAGATGAAACTCATTTGTACTCCTTAAAGTGATTGGCCAGATTTTAATTATCTGATGGACACTTACAAATATCGTCCTGAAATAGTTGTCATATCATCAGCACCTGTCCAATCATCAGCACACTCTGAAAGTGACCTTCTCTGGCAACACTGTGAAACAACAACCCCACTCCAACCTATCTCAGTATGAAGCTGGACCGTACGCGAACCTTCCGCGACTACATGAAAAAGGTAGCCGCCAAAACCAAACAAGGGTCAACCTGGTCCACAAACTGGCAAGCACAAGCTGGGGAGCATCAGCACCAGTGCTATGGACACCAATGATGGCCCTTGCGTACTCTATAGCCGAGTACTGTGAACCAGTATGGACCAGAAGTAGTCACTCTCAACTTGTTAATGTCCAATGGAACATTGCAATGCAGTGTACCACTGGAACCTTCAAGTCGACCCCAACACCCTGGCTTCCCGTGCTGTCACGTCTCTCCCCAATCCATCACAACTCTGCAACCCTCCGGGAAATCCTGCGAATTGAGCAAAACAGCCGCCTTCCCATTCATCAGGACCTCAATAACGTCCCTCGCTATTGCATTACGTCATGCAAGCCATTTGGTCCTATCTCGGCCTCGCTGTGCGCTGCGTTGCACCGCTAGTCAAGTAGATGACCTTGCGTTCAATAAACCCTCGGAGCCAGGATGAACGTCCAACTCCAATCGTCATTTATTGATTGTAACAAGGTAAAACTGGTGAGAAAACACAGATACATCATCTGTTATAATCCGGAAACACCAACACGTGACTTTACCGAAAAAACCTAAGAATATGAATACAATGAACACCACAGCATCAGAACATTGTCTTAGATAACAATAGATCCTGGAAGGACCAGGCCCCTACATTACCACTGAACAGCTAGACAAGAGCACAAGCCGGTGCGTTGCATACAGGCACATCGTGTATTCATCCCACTGCACCCCAAATGTACAGCATTACACATAACACTAAACTGTGGATGAGATGCTTCGTCATCTTTACTCTCAGGATCGCAATATAGGCACAAGTCTGACTCGACCTACTAAATCACAAGTAACATCCACAATAAGGAAAGTCACAGGCTTCGTTACTAACTAGGCCTCGTATTTACTACAACACTTAACGGCACCATAAAGGCATTTACATCACTATAACGGTCATTCCAACATTACAACAGCATTGCCAATATTATAGGAATATAAACAACTTACAGACAATGCTTCTTAAGCTCCCACAATGGACACGTGCGGCTGTGGTCTCACTGAGATGCGATGCGTGCCGCCATCTTGAATTATGAGTAAGATGGTCCATGCCCGCGTGGTTCACTGAAATCTAACATCGTGACTTCCTGGTCACGTGACCAAAATTAGCATAAAAAACAGGAACTTCCTGTGAACGTATGCTCCACATCTGCCGTGAGGCAAGACAAAGGACAAAAAAGCAGTTCTAAAGATGGTGAGTAACGTCGCAAGGAAGAGCGTTCCAGACGGCCGGCGAAGCCCATCTGAAAGCGCGTGATGCAGTTGGCCGCCTTTTGGTCCTCAATAACGCCGCTGCTTTATGACGAAAATATAATTGGCGACATTTCTTCATAACACATCAATCAATGAAGAAGGGCTATTGCCCGAAACATCACTGGCCATTTATTTGGGCTCCTTTTACGGCGCCATTATTGGTGAACGATTTTGAGTTGTTGTTGTTGTTTGTACTTATAATTATGGGAATTTAGATCTACACGCAGAGAGCAATGCAAGAATCGGAGAGCAAACGCAAGTTTAGGGACATCATATTCAAATCACCGTTTCTGTAGGTCACAGCACTTCCCTTGGCGCTTCTACACTCACACTGCTCAGTTTTGTAATCGCCTCCCATTATCTCTGTTCCCAAGTTCTTATAACTATCGTGATGATGATGGCGATGGAGCCATTAGCATCATACATTATGATCATCATCATCATAATGCATTCTTCATACGCCTATCGGCTTCCTCTGAAGAACATCTCGAGGCGCCAAAACAAAGGGGGCATTAGAGAATAATGAGGACAGAGTGCCTCGTCAAAGCCTTTTTAAGAGTGTTGCAGATGTAATACGTCAACCAACACATGCACATTGTCCAGAACATACTCCCGGACAAGTCGAGTGCGAATTTGTCCCACAGCCCAACGTAGACTAGGAGACGCGTTTTCAGAAGCGGTCGTGGTGACCGGGGATGATGTCTCGTCTGCCCTACTAAGTACTAAACTCTAAAAAACTAAATTAGTTCACCAGGTAAGGTGCCCCACTGAACTATAGTATAACTAAGTTGTCAGAAGCGCCTGCCATAAATGATAGCTCACAACGAAGTGGGCTTATCCAGCAGAAAAGTATGATAGTAAAAAACGCTAAGCGCCAGAATGTTAAATGTGGAGGGAAAAAACCGGACAAAAATCCAAGCGACCACGGGGAGAGAACGTGCAAAACTCCAAATATACAGCAGCCGTCAGCGTCGGGATCGAACCCACGACATTCCCGTATACCAGGCGAGGGTCGTTAACATCTGATACCTCTGTTGTGTTGTCAACTGTACTAACCCTAAGATCTTCAAGCCTCGGAAACTTGCTGCTTGCTGACGCCCGGTGTGTCTGCATGTTTGCGATGCTCTCTACAAGCTACCCACAACCGGGAGCACACCACGATACTGAGAATGTGGAATGGGCCAGCGACGGTGCGGGCCCATTGGGGGCCCTAGGCGGACACTTTCTTCTTGGTGCATCACGTGACTACAAGCGGAGCAGTTGAAATTGACTTTCTCCTCCCTACATTCAAGGACCTCCGTCAGACATATTCAATCAAGGATCATATACATTTCTCAGACTGTTGCATTGCTCATTGTACTCTTAGGTGTTTTCGGTAAAGTCCGTAGTAAAAATTAAAATAATATTTCTATATGTTTATTTTTTATTATTTATTTTTACCTACGTGACTTTACCGAAATAACCTAAGAGTATGGATCCTTGCAGGTCACGAAAGCTTCAAATCTAGAATTGCTCATTGTCCACGGTCTAGGCGTCACACTTGGGTGGCGACAGTGCCTTTGCAATTGCGGCAGCCTAAAACTCTGAAACTCGTTGCCCCTTCGAGGTCGGGACGTCCCTAGACACAAAGCTTAAATTTGGAGCAAAAACGCATCTGTTTAAAATGGCTTTCTCTCTTTAGTTATTTTTAAACGTCTTCTTCACTTCTTTTCCTTGGTTGACGTTCAACTATTTCCAACTTCCCATGCATAGCGCCCTGAGAACGATTGTTTAAGGGTGCTTGAAACTTTTAATGATTATTAATAACTCAGTTTACAGAATAGCGCAAAGTTGCACGAAACAAAGGCTGAAATACGTTGTAACTTGTTTTGCACAGTACCATTGGAATGGGGAGCTTTTTAATTGTTATCAGGATGTGAATTGAGATATTTGGCACAGCTCTGCTGCCATTTTTTCCCATGATGCATCCAGGACCCCCGAGCTGTTTGGGGCGATAAACTTTTTAGTTGCTGAACCCTCATCACAATCCTGCGCTGTAAACGCATGGAAAATAAATGTTTCTCAACAATGTTTTCCTGATAATTTGTCCTGACACTTATGTCAATAAACACGTTTTCAGAAACGCGATGTAATTAACGGACCAATGGAACACTTTGTGGCACTGTTGACCAAAACTGTTGGCCCAATAAATTCCGCGACAAACGTTCATAACAGAATTGGTGCATTTTACAAGTTTGATGTGAATATGTTTCATTTTAAGTAAAATAACAAGGCGTAGGCCTGGTACACGTGTAGCGTGGTGACACCCACTTTATTAGGTTTTACAGAAAGCAGGTACTCGAACAGGCTACAATTATGATTGCGAAGAGAACAATTAATCATGAAACACGTCTCACAGCGTGAAAAACAAAACCGTAAATGGTGTTTAGCAGTGCCAGCTGTGGTGACGAGATGTCAACTACCTCGTCTGCGATGCAAGGAGGTCGGGGATTTGATCATGACCTAATCTGTCGCTCCAACACGAAGCTTCGGGTCTTCTCAGCCACGGTCATTCCATCCCTTCTCTATGCTTGTGAAACGTGGACCCCTCTAATGGAACATCTGCGCCGATTAGAAAGATTCAGGCTGGCCTGACTATGATCCATCATGGCTTAACCAGCTTATTTTTGCTGGATAAAGGGGGGTAAACGGGTAGAGAAGAGATGGACCGATGCAGTACAGGAGGTTATGGAGCTGAGTGGTACTTGCCAAAGACTGGTACGAGTGGTGTCAAGATTGGGCTTCTGGAGAGGCTCGTGCAGGACGCCACTGGGCAGTTGGATGCAGTCCGCCTTCCACAACAACGAGGAAAAAGAGGAAGCACGCTCACTGACGAGTAGGCGAGCCAGGCGGAGGAGCCAGGGCGCTAAAAACACAGCAAGATGGCACAGCAAGGGGCACAGGTGTGCATCTGCCAGTCTCTCAGTGCAACCCATTGTACCTGGGTCTATCCCTGACACCTGTCAGTGAGGCCTTCGACACTTCACGTGACCTCAGAATGCACCTGGCCTACCACAGCAGTGTGGTACATCACCGTCACTCATAGGGTATTTGTACGTGCATTCCCCGTGTATCTCTTTATGTGTGCAGGTGCATGCCTGCCCCGGTGTGTACAATTGTGTTGACGATTGCACTCCTTCCGACAATAAAGCCAGGCAGCAGGAATCACGGTAGAGGCAAAATCATAATATTTATTTACATTCGCAACAAACACTACACTCGATAAAAATGTACATTCTAATCTTAACTCTTGATACATTATGAAAAATATTTACAAATCACATTGACAAATGTGCCTGTATCCACATCCATTTCATATGCGATCAGGTCTCTGAAAAAATTATTTTGTCGGCGAAGAATGTCCTAAGTCGTTTCCAGAGGCCTTTTTTCTTGTGGATCTTGGCAGCGACCGGCACCCGTTCCGGCTCCCGTGCCGTCTCCTGTGCAGGCTCCATTTCCGGCTCCTGTGCAGGCTCCCGTGCCAGTTGCTGTCTCAACGAGCTGCGCTGAATAAGCTCCTGCTGCTGCTGATGATGATGACACTGCTCCGGTGCCGGCTTGCGTGCCGGCTCCCATGCCGGTTGCTGTCTCAACGAGCTGCGCTGAATAAGCTCCTGCTGCTGCTGCTGATGATGATGACACTGCTCCCGTGCCGGCTCGCGTGCCGGCTCCCATGCCGGTTGCTGTCTCAACGAGCTGCGCTGAATATGCTCCTGCTGCTGCTGCTGCTGACGATGATATTGCTCCTGTGCACATTCTTTGATCTCCTGTTGCTCGAGGACTGCACGGCTGCTCTTGTACAGGAGGGGCTTTGGAGAGTCCACGTGTGCAGCTTTCCAGCGGGCACTGTGGAAGACACAGCAGAGAGGGATGAAACCGTCAGGGGTCAATATTGGAAACACAAGCACCGAGCGATGATTGCATCGATGTTCAAAATAGCTTTTGGTAAACGTTGCAATTTTCTTTGGTAAGGTTACCTAATTCCTGCCCAACCCTGCTCAATGGATCCACCACGAAGCACTTTGATTGATTGACTGATGCGGCGATGCTCATTGATTCATGCCAGCCATCCTGTCATTCAATGGCTTCCTCGTCACTAATGTATAGGTATTACCACGGCCATAGTTGTCATCAATGTTACATCTGGATACCTCTGCTAATGTCAAGGACTCAATTTACTAGGTTGACCGTTTCCTGAGCTCGACCATGCACACTCATCATATTAGAGGACAAACTATCTTCATCCTTCTTTGCGCACTCTGTTGCACTATCTTATGATCTCGTGCTTAAGTGTTGTAAAATAATAAGTAATAAGAAATATACAGCCCTTTGTCAATCCGTTACTTATTGAAAAATACCTCCGCCATGCCGCGAAAGTCATGGGAAGCGTTTTACTTTTCGTCACTGTGCTTGAAACTGCAGGTGGGTGTACAACGCAACCTGGAATCTGTTCTAAATATCACTCACCACTCATTATAGCCGCGGCTAAATTCACAGTGCAGCACAGAAACAACTTTGCAACTGTTTCCATCATATTGTTTCAAACGATTAATTAATTCAGTCTGGCTACCCCCCCCCCCGAGTTGGCAATGCCGTCTGCTACTTACTCTTTATCAGCGAGTCGTGGAACTCCCTAGGCTGTGGGTGCGTGCTTGCTCTGGTGGCGAGGCCATTATCCAGAGCAGCGGCGGTGACATTGGTGGTGGTGGTGGTGGCGGTGCTCAGGGCAGTCATGGTGCATCTTCCTTGCTGTGAACACAAAAACAACAAGCGGCAAGAATGTCAAAAGGCTGAACTCTGCAATAGAATACAGAATAAGGGTCAAGTAGCTAGTCGTAATCAACTATTAATTTATCATAGTTGATTATAGTGAAATAAATTATGTTCACCATAAATTATGTTTACTATGTGAGAAAGGCTACCACTCGATAACCTCCACTATCCACAACAACCATGCCACAACCGTACACAACTGTTATTCATATGGAGCTGAAGGTCTTCCAAAGCTGTAATCACGATGCAAGTGGACCGCTATTCCTCAAAACACTTTGTAGCAGCCCTTTAACGATTGTTAATCCCTGCGTTGTGTTCATCACTCGTTACTTTACCTACACTGCGGCCTGACTCTGCAGGGTTTCTGGCAACGTCATGGCTCACCAACCACCCCCTTTTCATTAAGGGTTTAAGGCCTTATTGTGCCCATCATGTCAGATCTTCACCAATTTCTCTCTCCTCTGAGAAAACCCAGACCATGATCGCTCGCTAGACAGACTACGGATGAAAACTCAATGAGAGGGTTGGTCTGATTCTGGCATGACATCTCGAATTCGCCTCTGTGTCTGCTGAGGTGAGCACAGCCTTGCTGTCAAAAGAAATACATCAATCCCAGCTCGCTCTCAACACCATTATGTCCCTGTCACTGCTGCTGGAACGGCTGTCCGAGTTGTCCCAGCTCACGGCATCCCATGGTTGATCAACGGCCAGCTCGTCCGTTTGGACAGCGGCGTTGACCTGCCCCTTGATTGTGCCGGACTAGAATCCCTCTCCGCTAGCCGTGCGTCTGCTGATTGTGCGTTTGTGCAGCTGCAGTGGCAACGCATCTGCAGCTTGTTCACTGCGCTTGCTTTTACTCACTCCGAGAGGACTTCGTTCTTCCGGGACTGCACCGTGACCGCCTCCTTTTCCACCTCCTGTCCCAAGCAGGTGCCCTCAGTCGACCAGGGCCAGGACTCTGGGATGTCAATTTCCACAGTGCGCTCGTAGCCAATGCGCATGAATTGAAGTTGAATGGTTTTTTTCTGCTCTTGCTGATGTGGCTGCTGCTGCTCCTGTGAGTCTTTTTTAAACTGCTCCTGTTTATTGTGGTCTACACAGGTTTTCCTGTGAAGTGCCACATTGCTGTGAGCAGACGGTCCAATGGTCTGCCTGGATAGCTTCCCAGGGGACACTGTGGGAGAAAGAGCAGAGAGATATTAAACGGACAGTGGTCAGTATTGGAAACACAAGCAAAGCGATGATTGCATCGATGTTCAAAATAGCTTTTGGCAAACGTTGGAATTTTCTTTGGTAAGGTCACCTAATTCCTGCCCCCAACCCTGCTCAATGGATCCACCACGAAGCACTATATAATACACAATGGGTTCTATGTAGGCCCGTCGTTAAGCGATTAGTTGTCAACAGGGGTGGTCGTTAAGTGGGGTTCTACTGTATGTGTTTGTTTCTCGAATTAAATAATATTTTCCTAATTTCACTATGAAAAATTCTGGGAAAAGTGTCAGCTTGTCTGACTTCCCTCCTAATATGCATATTGCTATTTCTGAGTAGAATGCCTTATCATAGTCTAAAAACGTCAGGTTCATTGGTAATTGAAATTAATTGTTATTTTACAGAATGTGATTACTGGTATGCATGGGGTCGGAACCCATATGCAACTAATTACAACAATTTGGTCACCATAAGAAATTACGGATAAAGGTCGAAAATATTAGTGGTATAGCAGCCAAGGAATAGAAGGAATCCAAGAGTACATCGTATTATGTAACCCTATTATCCATGAATTTTGCGGATAAGATTCACGTGAAACATACATCATATTATCCACGAATAGATACAGATACACCAACATGGACTCACGCGAAAATACGTAAAGACACAAAAACAGACAGAACACACCCACTGAAACATGCATAATAACACACAACGACATGGATACACATAGAAATACAGAGAGACACACAGAAACATGGAGACATTCAGAGACACACACAAGCACACCAATACAGACATCGAGAGACACAGACATACAGAGACACAAACAGACAACGAGATGCAGGTACTGGACTTAGAGACACATAGGGATAAGTAGAGAAAGTAAAGTACAAAGACAGAGATGGCGAGAGACACATATAGACAGAAGCACTGAGACACCTGAGATAATATATGGTTGAGCAACATTGAGTGTGTGCAGACACTCTGTTATGTTGTATGTAAAGCAACATTATCAGTGGTTTTCATGGCCAGACACTTGTGTACACAGAAACACACACGCGTCGGTATCTGTGTAGGCCCTGAGAAGCCCCGAATAAATCCATGTTTAAACTCTTGATCCGCAATAACGTGGATTAGCAGCGTGCGTGATTACGATATTGCGTGTCGTCACCGTGAAGCGAGATCACGTGCGAGGGGCGGGGCTTAATTATGTGACGTCACACACCCGCAGGCCACGCCCATTACCTAGGATTATCTGCGTATTCATATTCTATACATTTTTGTGGAACGGAACCTTATTATCCGTGAATTGTGAGGAAAAGAGGAGTCACGTGAAAAAAAACAATATTATCCGCGAATAGACATCGACACACAAACATGGAGACACACAAATCATCCACATACATAAAGACACAAAAAGCATAACACACCCAGAGACATGCATACACACACAAAACACGGATACACAGAGAAATACAGAGACACACACACAGAGACATTCAGAGACAAACACGTGCACACAAATACACCGAGATAGAGAGACACAGACATTCAGAGACACAGACGTCGAAATGCATGTACTGTACTTAGAGAAACACATAGAGATCAGGACACAAAGTTAGAGTACGAACACAGAGATGGAGAGAGACACACACATATAGACAGAAGCACTAAGACAGCTGAGATAAATGTGGTTGAGCAACATTGAGTGTGTGCTGACACTCGATGTCACGTCGTATGTAAGGCACGACCTCCTGTATACCAACAAAGACAAAGATCCCCCGTATAGCCTTAACAGACTGTAAGGGGCAAGTGCTGTTAGCGAGCACCTATGAAGGCCGGAACGGTACACGAACGAGGGGGTGGGTGGCCAGCACCACGCCCGACAATGTATACCAACAACAACACACACGCGCCGGTACCTGCGCAGGCCCTAAGAAGCTCCATTATCTCTTGATTAGCCCTTGATTAGCCCTCGACAAACAACAGGCTCCCCGTCTTGTCAACCAGCAATAACGTCCACTCGAGGCGCGCACGTGATGATTGCGTGTCGTCACCGTTGAGCGCGGTCACGTGTGGGGGGCGGGTGCTAAATCTATGACGTCACACACCCGCAGGCCACGCCCATCCCACGCTCGCTCCGCCCCCCTCACCGCTCTATGAAGCTTTGGTTTAACACGTGGCATTCGCGACCAATATCCGTATCTTCTTGGTTCTTTCGGTAAAGTCACATAGAAGGGAAGTAATAAAATAATAAAAAGAAAACATCGTAAAATAATTCTTACGACGTTTCGGCCGAAACGTCGTGAGAATTATTTTAATATGTTTTATTTTTATTATTTTATTACTTCCCTTCTACGTGACTTTACCGAAAGAACCAAGAAGAAAAAAGCTGTCTCTGGTGTGGACCAATCAGTTTCAAAGACAATGCATCATATTATCAGTGTGTTTTTTGTTTGCATTCTGATCACAATCATTGTGGTTAATGCAGACATGATTCCATGTAAAAGGTTTCAGTTTGGTGTTTTAACATCTTAACACTTGTTTTTTTGCCAGATAAAAGGGGAAAAACCTATTCCCATTCTTCTTGGTTCTTTCGGTAAAGTCAAGTAAACATAATAATAATATAACATAATAAAATAATTTTATTATATTATATTATTTTATTATGTTTTATTTTTATTATTTTATTACTTCCCTTCTACGTGACTTTACCGAAAGAACCAAGAAGATGAATCCCTACAGTCACGAAAGCTTTAAATCGAAATACATTCCGTATGTTTGGTTAAATCGCGTAAATATGAATGTGGCGTTAAAGCCGCAACTACGTGCATGTATAATGTACGCTGATTACCATATGAATAACCCAACCGGCAACGGATATCCATTGTAATTCATGTTTTCATTTCCCCCCCCCCCCCCCCCCTTGGCACCTCACAAGATGTCATCACATCTATCCGTCTATTTAAGGAACAAAATAGAATTTCTCCACAAATCTCTGTCGCCTGACGAAGCTAGTTGTAATGGCTGGCGAAACGTCGTACTGGGATTGTAAATGTTGTGTACTTGCTGTACTAGTAACGAATTGGCAAGTTCTGTTTACGTTACAACCCTTACTAATTAGCTGTGTCGGGTGGTGGAGGGTTTTATTTATGCAATCTAAGGGGCCGTCCATAAATGACGTCACGCACATAGGGAGGGGGGTCAGACATTTATGACGATGTGTGACGAGGGGGGTGGGGTTAAGAAATGTGACGTCACATCAAAATGCGCAACTTTAAATGAATATAGACAACACGTTCTACTTAATTAAATAAACTTTTTAATACATTTTTCTCCTACAACATCAGAGTGCAGCGCAACATTAAATACGCACTACAATGACAATAGTTTAAAGCGATTTGAAGCATGTTTTATTTTGGGGGGGGGGGGCAGAACTTTGTAACGTCATATTTGAGGGGGGTCTGACTTTTTGTGACGCCGTGTGACGAAGGGAAGGGGGGGTCAAAAATCGTCCACAATCGCGTGACGTCATTTATGGACGGCCCCTAACCCCAAAAAACCTATATTATCCAATAAGCTTTGTCTTCACAATCGCTGAACGCGGGACCACGACGCCAAGCAGTTCGCAACAAAACAGCACGATCTAACTTGCAATCTTCTATGTTTTAATGGCAAGGTTCTTAAATTGAGTACGGTTGTAAGAGCTTGCCTGTCACTCACAATTTAAAACA
>NW_026891250.1:61363-101708 GCF_015708825.2 Lethenteron reissneri | reverse complement strand
GATACGGTTGACGTTACAATGTTCTCATACATGTTTCATCTAAATTACTTTTGTCATTAATTTTGTTGTATTATTTAATAACATTAATTAAAATAGCTCGTTAGGTTGCTTGATTTCCACTTGTCTATCAATTCCCCGGGACCCGCTGCCCTTCTAAGGGCCGGGACTGAGTGGGCCAGTGGTGAGACCTTGGGAACCCCCAGATCGCGACGTCCTTGTAAGGGAGAGGGCCAGTGGTCGAGACCCGCACCTTGGCTGGGTCGGGTCAGTGTAGCCTCCCCTAGGTGGCCGTTAGCCGGAGGCGAGAGAGAGCCCGTGGCGCCAGTGATAGGCCATGCTAGTCCAGGGGTCGTACCCCCCCAGGTAGCGGTTTAAGGGCCGTTACCCCTTTGTGTTAGGGGCCGTTACTATTGCCGTTACGTGTTGCCTTCACACGCCGTCTCCACTCTCCTTGAACCCACTACACATGCAGCGTTTGTTCATGTCTCGTGTGGTCACTGTGATAATAAACTTGCTTGGCTTGGATTCCCAGACAATTCGGAATGGCTCTTTGGTTCTTTTGGTAAAGAAATTAAATAATAATAGAATACGACGTTTCAATTGCAACACAAGCAACCATCATCAGATACAAATGAATAGAACATAGTAAAACTTGGAAATATAATACAGGAAGGAACAATGTTCCACACTGCCCACCAGGGATTATTAGCTGTCTATCTGTCTGTCTGTCGGTGCATAAATAAATATATAATACACACAGCTCTTTGATTGGTGGAGACCTACTGCCGGGTACGGAGAGGGGAGGGGCCTAAGGGAGGAGGGAGTCAGGAGAGGGGCCTGTGGGGGGGATCAGAGGAGGGGCCTAAGGATATGGGGGGGGGGGGGGGCAGGGGGGGGGCTTAAGCAAGGGGGGGGGGCCAATAGTTAAGGGGGCTGGCTACCTGGCTACCTCAAGCCACGTGATCTTGTACATAGGTAGGAACAACAGGTTGCACACTTGCCCACCAGGGATTATTTGTCTGTCTGTTGTGCACGAATGCGCTGTCCAACCAAGTTCCTACCTGCCTACTCCGAAGGAACGTGTTGCAATACAACACAGAGAGTCAGCCAGCAAAACAATCAACACCCCACCTGGTTGATTACGTTCTTCCAAAGATTGCTAAATTTGAGAGACAAAACACACAGACACACAAGCAGATAGACACACAACACAGACACAGAGAGAGACACAACACAGACACACAGAGAGAGACACACAGACACACAATGTTACTATGTTCTCATATATATTTTGCTGACAGTTTCACCTGAAGTCAGAAGCTTGTGTTGCCTCCGAAACGTCGGGATTTTTATTCTTTATTTTTATTAATTAAAATGTCATTTTTTACCTAAGTGACTTTACCGAAAAAAATAAGAGTATGAATCCTTGCAGTCACGAAAGCTTCAAATCTAGAATCCCCTAAAATTATTTCTCACGCGACAGAGAGGGAAAAAAACCCGCCACTTTTAGAAACAAAAGCACAAAGCGTCCACACACAGCCAAAAATCACCCATCCACCGCCGTGTAGCGAGTAGCAGCAGCTGTGAAGGCTACCGGCACTTATAAATGTAATAACTCACAAATGTAAAATTGTTTTACACACGGAAACTTTGGCGTAACATTCCAATTCAAATAAAGGTTACAGAACAGTCTTTAACATAACTTCTTCACTTCAAGTCTGGCATCAAACCCTTCAAATCACCGCACTCGTGTTAACGCTTTCCCCATGCCACCATTGCATTGTGTCCCACAGAGTTGTAAGTGTAATAACTCACAAATGTATATTCGCCTTAAAATCACCGCAATCTTTGACCCTTCCACCCATTGCATTGTGTCCCACAGAGTTGTAAGTGTAATAACTCACAAATGTATATTTGCCTTAAAATCACCGCAATCTTTGACCCTTAAACCCATTGCATTGTGTCCCACAGAGTTGTACATGTAATAACTCACAAATGTATATTCGCCTTAAAATCACCGCAATCTTTGACCCTTCCACCCATTGCACTGTGTCCCACAGAGTTGTAAATGTAATAACTCACAAATGTATAAATTGTTAACAAATAAACTTTGCGTACCATCCTGGTTAAAGTACAAATTAAAGAACAGCCTTAAACTTCACTTCTTCACTTTCAAAGTCTGACATCGTACGCCTTCAATCACCACACTCTGATCGTTATCAATGAACCCTTTCACATTCCGGAAACCAAAAAATAAGCTGATCTATGGGTGGAGGGCGGTGGCCGAGTTAAATTGCCCTCCCCGTGCCTCTCACCGCTTGCCAGCGACCGGCCTATGTCTCGCAACGGGAGAGGGAGGAGGGGTTAATCAACTAACTGGCCCCAACGGTCGGAATCCCGGGCGGTCGTTTCTCTCTCTTCCTTCCCACGGCCGTCCGCCTAAGCCATGATGGCCCGGAGCGCCCTTCTCACGGCCACGCGGCACACGGGACACTCGCTCAGGGAGAGGGCGCAGTGGCCGCACGTCACCACGTGTCTGCACGGCGTGAAGATGATGGACACCTCGTGCTCCATGCACACTTTGCAGGACAGCCGCTCTTCCGCTTGTCCAGAAGCTCCTCGACCGATGGCGATGCTGTGACAAAGTGCGCGCACAGACACACACGCACACACACAGAGACACCACACACCAGACACACACGCACACACACAGAGACACAGAGACACACACGCACGCACAGACGCAAGCACACACACACAGACACACACGCACACACACAGAGACACAGAGACACACACGCACGCACAGACGCAAGCACACACACACAGACACACACACTTTCAGCGGTTTTCAAAAATGATCATCAGACTGCTTACATATGGGGCGCAAAGGTGGCGAGATGCTGACCACCTCGTCTGGTCGTGTTTCAATCGTGACCCTGATGCGACGCCTGTTGAAGTATATCTAGAGCCTGCGTCTCCCTCGTCATCACCGTGGCTATGAGATGTTAACCACCTCGCCTCGTATACATGAGGTCGTGACCCTCACCTGGTTCAGACTCTCACCTGTATCAGACCCTCACCTGTATCAGGTGAGGGTCTGATAAAGTGCGCAGGGATCCGTCGCCTTACCGTGCTCAATCTCCGCAGTTGTACTCTGCGGCGTCTGTCCCGGTAGTTGAGCCTCAAAACGAGAAATAAAATGAACATCTCGTCAGTAAGAATCATCGCCGGTGTCACACAGAGCCGACAAAATGGATAAAATACGCGAGCGACGACCGATCGCGTTCAAAACAATTGCAACTTTTTGCACCGTTACTCTGTGCTCAATTTGCAATTGGCATTTCGGCAAACCAAACCAATCCGCGCTAATGACGGGGGCAGGGCAGCTGCAGACGGCTCAAAATCGTGGAGCATCCTTAATATCTTTATCAAGTTACCATTTTCCCTGGATCTCTATGCCAAAAACCCAGATTATAGTTCTATATAGTTATAGAGTACATTTAATCTGGCTGTCGCCTGATGAAGATCGTTGTTGTAATTACTGGTCAAACGTCGTACTCAGATTCTAAATGTTGTGGCTTGGCTCTCCAACACACCGCTGCGTGCTGTACTAGTATTATACACTATACACTACTCCACTATACACTACTATATTTACAATAAGCATATTGGTAATAAAACCACATATTTTTACCCCTGAATGATTAACAACATTTCGTTTTTAATTAAAAAAAAATACGACCACGAATGTATCTCAATAGATTCAAAAAGTCAAAGAGTCTCCACTTGATAATTGTTTATTTACCCTTCTATCTGGCAACAAAACTGAACACCTTTTTTACGAGGAGTCATGTTTACATAGACCACAATACCTGCAGTCATAATGCAAACAAAAAACACAACTCTGATAATGTGCACTGTCCTTGAAGTTGAGTTGTGCGCCTTTTGGCGTCATCTGGTCCAACCCATGTGAGACTAGGCTCTAAGGAAGCTGTCTCGGGTGTGGACCAATCAACTTCAAGGACAGTGCATACATTATCAGAGTTATGTTTTTTGTTTGCATTATGACTGCAGGTATTGTTGGTCAATGCAAACATGACTCCTTGTAAAAAAGATGTTAGTTTTGTTGCCAGATAGAAGGGTAAAAAAACAATTATCATATTTTTACTGGCAAATGAGGGTTCCAATGGAGTCTCCACTTGTTCGCCATCGATGTCGAAACATGCCTGGAATCATCCTCCAGTCGGTACCCAGAGCCCAGAGGCACATTAGGAAGGACCCGCATCGCCCCAAACGAGCGATGTCAGAACGTCACCGGCGCCCTCTCTGGCGCACCCACCTTGAGAGCACAGGCGGGGAAGTGCCTGGCGTGCTCCCGGACGGGGTCGTCTCCCGCCTTCCAGCGATGCATCATCCCGCCGCAGCGGAAACAGGCCACCAGGTCGTCGGGACCCACGCGGTAGAGTCCGGCCCGCGCCAAGTCCGCGGACCGCACGGGGGACGACTCGGGCCACCCCTCGGAGAAGGACAGCAGCCTGGCCGCTTCGGCGTGCATCTCCGAGGCCGACGGCGGCGGTGGGATCCGGTCCGAGCGGGACACCGGGGGAGCGGGGCGTCTCGCTGCCGACGCCCTGCGAAAGGCCCGTGTCTCTATGACGCGCGACATCGACCGAGCGGAAAGGATACGGGGCAATTTTGGGGAGAAGAAGTCGTCGTGCGAATGCTTTTGCAACGGACAAGTTGGCCCGGGCTCTCTTGTGGAAGATCACTCGAGAAACGTCGAGCCTTCTCCTCCTTTCCGGCGTGAAAGAGACGGGTAGTTTAAACACCGGCGATGGGAAATGGCACGACTCCTGTTGTCACTCTCAATAGCTCCTGAATACGGGAAGAAAAAGTTGGGCGGCAAGTGTCATTAAAAACGGACATCTTTTAGTGACTTGAAACCTTGGTTTAAACAATTCATCCATTACAGGTTTTGTGGGGTTAGATCGCGTAAATATATTAATGTTAAATCCGCCACCACCCGACACAGCCAACTAGTAAGGGTTGTCACGTAAACAGAACAACCTCTATTATGGATGATATTGGTCGCCAAAGCCTACGTGTTAAAAAGTTAAACAGTTCAGTCTGTCACTTCTGACAAACGTTTGCACAGCAATAAAAGGGCACACAAAGTCTGGATGGTCCTGTAGCAAACGGAGTTTTGAGGGTTATCTGGTGTGAGAAAAAACAACACTACCCATAGACTCAGCACCGCACCATAGACTCAACACTGCACCATAGACTCACACTGCCCAGACTCAGCACTGCACCATAGACTCAGCACTGCCCCATAGACTCAACACTGCACCATAGACTCAACACTGCACCATAGACTCAGCACTGCCCATAGACTCAACACTGCCCATAGACTTGAAGTACCGGTGAAGACGCTTGACGCCGAGGTTGAGGCACACGTATATTTATTTCACAATACGACAGTGGGCATATACACACTCGAGGGGGTATCGGCCCCCTCACCCGTATAACTCGGGATACACCCCTAGCTAACTCTGTCCTAGCCCCGAATCCTCCACTAATGGGCTAGGGGAGGCTAACTGGCCCGACACTGGTAAGTCGGGCCCGATACCCGGAGTTCCAGACCAGCTCTTACAAGAGCACCGGCTCTGGCTTTCGGGACCACGCCGCTGGCTCAGTCCTGTCCGGCCCTGAAAAGGACATCGAACTAGGGGAGTCCAGGGCTCTATCTAATACGTCTTCAGTCTTCTTCCCTTAGCTTAAACATAACTGACTCGAGCCCTTTGAACATCCCCTTTTATACCCAACCCCTCCCTGAGGGGTGGGGCCCCGGGGGATCATAACGTTCGAACCAGCCCCCCCCAGGGTGTCTGGCTCGGACGTCGTAGAGGGCACCTCCTCGTGTACTTACGTAGCCCCGCCCACTGTGTTTGTTTTCCATAGGCTGCCATGCATAACGGGCCCTCTCTTTAACACCCCTACACCCCCCCCCCCCCCCCCGCATAGCTTGCAGCCGTCCCGGCTGCCAACATACAAAAATGACAATAAAAGTGCATTTACACCTTGACCGCGCGTGTGCCTCACTATTTTTCAACAATAACAAGAACAGCAACAAGAACACAACAAAATGCAACAGCAAGAAGAGAAAACAACCCGACGCACCCCCCCTTGAATAAATACGAATTCCGTAAAAAAAACAACCTATATACAATTTGCAGGGAACCCACCATACACACAACACCAGGTGAACCCAACGTATGTACATTTCAATGGGCAGGGAACACACCACCCACACAACACACAATGAACCAAACATATGTACATTCAATGGGCAGGGAACACACCACCCACACAACACACGATGAACACAACCTATGTACACATCTTCCGGCCTCATAACAGTCTGCGCATTTTTGCGCGCGTCCTTGCCGCGGGCCCCTCACACGGGGTAACCCCGGGTGGCGGACCGTCAGGTGGCAATTGTCCGTCCCGGAGTGAGTCCTCATCCGATGCCGCGCGACCGTCGGTATCCCCAGGAGGGGTGGTCGGGCGTGAGCCCGTCAGTCCTGATGCACCTGGAGGTGGCACGGCCGGCAAGGCATTAGGTGAGAACGACGGAGACGGACCCAATGAGTCGGTCGACCCCCCACACGTTTGGCCACGCATGTGTGAAGTGGGTTTGTGTACCGCAACGAAGGGTTTTAACCTAGAGGGGTGCACGAACCATCGCCGCTTCCCCCATTTAATGCGCACGCACTGTGGTCGCAAAACTTCGACCACCTCCACAGGGCCCCGCCACGGCCGCACGAGCTTAGAGGAGGTAGCCAGTGGCACTTGGGGACAGTGCAGCCATGCCTTGTCCCCCGGCTTCCACTGTATCATGTGCGCCCGACCCAGCCTGAGGCGCTCATTCGCCTTTTGACGGAGGTCCGAGTTTAGCATTGCAGCATCCCGCGCCTCTGTTAATTTGGCCAGATTAAATTTGACGTGGTCAGCCAATTTAGTTTTCCCTTGCGGTTCGGGGATCTGCAGCTGGGCGCGAACAGGCGGGTCGGGTTCGCGACCGTACATGAGGTAAAAGGGGGAAAATCCCGTAGCTGCATGGGGTGCCATCCGGTATGCCGCCAAGACCCCTTGAATATGCAGGTCCCAGTCAGTCTGTGAGTCCGAGACCTGCTGTGACATCATTGACGTAATGGTGCGATGCAGGCGCTCGACCATCCCGTCAGTTTGCGGGTGATACGGGGAGGTACGAATTTTCTTCGTGCCTAGGAGGTCACAGACTTGTTTGAGTAATTTACCGGAAAAATTTCTGCCCTGGTCGGTCAGCAGCCGCTCCGGAGCACCTTTGTCCAGGACGTATCCCTGAACAAAGGCCTCCACGATGGCTGCTGCCGACTGGTTGGCAAGGGGCCAGGCCATAGGCCAGCGTGTAAAATACTCGACACCAGTCAACAAATACCTATTGCCCCTGGGGGTGGCGGGAAATGGGCCCAAAATGTCCAGCGCGACAAGCTCATTTATTCTGGACACTTTGATCGATTGCAAGGGCGGGTTAGACTCCCCCGCCGGCGGTTTCCGTTGCGCACACCGAGGGCATGATCCCAATAGATCCCCAACATCCCTCGTCATGCCAGGCCAAAAAAAATCAAGTTGTAGCAGTGCAAGAGTCTTTTGGGTCCCCAGGTGTAATAGGCGCTCATGCGCGGCCCACACCACCTTGCCTCGCAACCCAGAAGGGACCACCAGCCGATGTCGCTGGGATTTCCCGTCCCAATGCATCAGCAGACCTTGCACCATTTCCCATGCATCCGAATCACCCTTCACACGCTCAGCACCCCCGACGCGACGACGCCACCCGAGGAGGGAGGTATCCTCCATCTGGAGGCGCCCCCATTCAGTGACGGGCAACCCCAACAGGGAATCTCTTCCCTGTTGTTCGATCGAATTAGTAATTAATGTTTCGTCGTCGTCGGTGGCTGCCAAGACCGGAACCGATGCGTCCCCTGAAGGCCTGCAACGTCCCGACCCCAGGAGGCATGCACATTCCGAGGTGGTTGGCATGCGCGACAGAGCGTCCGCATTCGTATGGCGAACGCCCTTACGGTAGGTGGTTTCAAAATCAAAGTCCTGGAGAACCTCCAACCATCGAGACAACTGTCCCGATGGTTGTTGAACTCGCAGGGCATACTGTAGTGCCGCATGATCTGTGCGGACGGTGAAATGCCGACCGTACAGATATGGGCGATACTGTTGGATGAAATAGACAATTGCCAACAGTTCCCTACGGGTGACACAATATCTTTGCTCCGCAGGAGACAACACCCGACTACCGTACGCGACCACCCGTTCCACGCCATCAACCACCTGGGAAAGCACACCCCCAATACCCGTGTTGCTCGCATCGGTGTCGAGCAAAAAGGGCTTAGAAAAATCGGGGTAAACCAAGGGAGGGGCTTTTACCAGGGCGTCCCGAAGGGAGCAGAAAGCAGCCTCCTCCTCTTGACCCCAGTGGAACCGAACCCCTTTAGATGTTAAAGCGTGCAGGGGTTTGGCAATTGTCGCAAAATCAGCGACGAACCGTCGGTAATACGACGCGAACCCAATGAAACTCCTGACCTCTCCCACCGAGGTGGGAGTCGGCCAGGAGCTGACACACTGCGTTTTGGCGGGATCGGTAGCAATACCTGAGCGTCCCACGATGTGCCCCAAATAACGCACCGAATCGCGCAACAAATGGCATTTTTGGGGTTTGAATTTCAAATTAGCAGCCCGCATCTTTAGGAAAACCGCCCGCAACCTCTGGAGATGTTCGTCAAAAGTTTTACCAAAGACGATAACGTCATCCAAATAAATGAGGCACGACTCCCATTGCAATCCAGCCAAAACCAATTCCATCAAACGCTGGAAAGTTGCCGGCGCTGAGTGTAAGCCCATCGGCAACCGGTTGAATTGGAAAAGGCCGTGCGGTGTACGGAAAGCAGTTTTAGGCTTTGAATCATCGTCCAGAGGAAGCTGCCAGAATCCCGAAAGTAAATCGAGTGTGGAAAAGAATCGCGCTCCCGCCAAGGCGTCCAGCGATTCATCCATCCGAGGGAGCGGGTATGCGTCGGCAACCGAAATTTTGTTAAGGCGCCGAAAATCAACGCAAAACCGCAACGATCCGTCCTGCTTTTTAACCAGGACGATCGGCGCTCCCCAAGGGCTGGTGGAAGGAGAAATGATGTCGGCGGCCAACATGTCATCAATAGCCGATTTGACATGGTCCTTTTCGGCGGGACTCAACCGAAACGTGTCAATATGGTGACGCAGCAGGTGAGTACAACCCAAATCGTATTTATTCCGACTAAAAACGTCGGAAAATTCCCGCAGTAGTGTTTTAAGTTGTTGACGCTCTGAATCTGACAGGTCCGTCGATCCCGCACAAAGCGCCTCGAGCCACCCTTCATCGCTGTCCGAATGCGGTCGCGGCGCAGGGACAACGCTGACGTGATTTGCGACGGTTTCCTCACATGGCACCGGCGTTGCGTGAGCAAGCACGGTTCCCTGTGGGACCACCACCGTCTGCGAGCCCACATTGAGGACCGCGATGAAGGGTTCACCGTCCCCTCTTACTATGGTCTGGGCCGGAAGTAAATGAGGTCCACTAACCCCGGCCCTAGACGGCCCCAGCAGAACCCCTTGGGCCGCAATACCCTTAGCGAAGGGTCGCCGAAGTTTCAATGGAATCAACATTTGTGCCCCCGGAGAGACGCGCACCGTTCTCTCTACGAATGCCGGCACTGTCGCGAACGCCGTCCGAGTCGTAACGGGTGATGGCAAAAACGCCATGCGTCTGCCCGACGGGAGCTCAATGCATCCCTGGTCGATTAATATCCTAATCGGCATTTTGGCCAGGAAGTCCGTCCCCAGCAGGCACGGAACCGCCAGCGAGGAGGAAACAAAAATCGGCCCAGACAATTTAATTTCCCCAACACAAATTTGGGCCCGAATTTGTCCGATGATGCCAAGTGAGCCCCCGTTAGCCGCATAGAATGGTACGTTAACAGGCATCAAAGGACGGCTCTGGACAGGGAGAATATTGTATATTAACTCCGAAATAATGGTCGCCGATGCTCCTGTATCGACCAGGATGCGCACTTCAACCCCGTCGATGTGCCCCACAACGGCCGACGACCCCGACGATGCGGCTACCACACGATCGGCCAGCACGGACCACTGGCCGGGTTCGATATGAGTACCCAGAGTGGTGCGTGATGGTGCGATGGTGCGCGATATCGGCCCCCCTCTCGTTGCGGTGTTTGAGTGCGTGACGGGCGTGTGCGTGGGCCAAACATGTGGGGTGCCGCGACTCGCCGGGTTATGATGGTGGAGCTTGTGATGAGGCCCGTCGTCCCGTTGAGGTGTCGTCCCGCGCTGACGAGGAGAGCGGCACCCCGAGGCGACGTGGCCCCGGACGCCGCAGTTAAAACACCGCGGGAGCGCCGTCGGAGGTGACGGATGGTCGGAACGGCCCGACCCGTCCCGGCCCGACCGTGCTCCCGTCGCCTGTTGCCGTCGGTGGTCGACGGCGTAGAGCTCCTCCGTCGGAAGGGTGGCTGCAGCCACCGCACGCCCCGCCGATGCCCTGCTGGCTTTCCGCCGGAGCGACAGGAGGTTTGCGTAGAGGAGCCGCGCCGCCTGGAGCAATGTCATTTCCGCGTCCTCCTGCGCGACGACAGCGATGTCAAGGTCGTCTGCCAGGAGGAGGATTTTCTCCGTGACCATAGCATCCACGCCGTCGTCGTCCATACGAGGAAAGGCCGACTTAGCCATCGCCAGGAGGCTCGTCCGGTATGCTAGGGGCGACTCCTTCTCACCCCGCTTGCGCGGTCGTAAAATTGCTGTCGGCATTCGGCTGATGGTCCATAGACCCCGCCCAGCAGCTGTAGCGCCATCGGTAACGTAGACCGCTTCTCTCTCGGCGCCGATGTGAGTGCGGCGAGCGCGTCGCCGTCGAGGAGCGCCGGCAGCGCACAGAGAGCCTCCTCATCGGACCATTTCGCCATCTCCTGATGGGCGAGGAAACGTCGGCGAAACCCGGCCCAGTCTCCCTCCGCGCCGATGAACTCCTTCAGCGGGGGCAGTCTCTGATGAAGCGCAGCGGTTGTTGTAGACTCCCGCAGGCAGATGTCACCACCACTCGGCTGTGCGTCGGTGCGAACGGCCGATGGGATCGCCTGTCGCGGTTGTGATGACGCACCCTCCGGCGGTGATGACGCTGCAGCTCCAGCGACGGCGATGTCGGAGCAGATGTTCAGGCTGGCCACGCCCTGAACAGCTGTAGCGTCGATGGCGGGAATTTCAAATTCGGACTGCTCCGAAATGGCGGGAAGGCGCCCTGGTCGTTGGCTCGCCTCGCCCCGTGTTGGATCACCGGCCCCCAATCGCGTGATGGTCTCCAGCGTGGCGGCAGCGGCATACAGCAGCTCCGCCAGCCTCCCGTGAGCCAGCCGTAACGCGTCTGACTGCGGCCCCTCTTCATTTCGATGCCCCGGTAAGGAGGCGTCAGGCCCCGGCTGCACCATGTCTTGTGGAGCCGTCTCGGGCTCGACGATCTCGGCAGTGTCTTCCTCCTGCGGTACTTTTGCCCGCGCTGTTTTCCGCGTGTCCATGTTCGAATTACTTCTGACACCAGTTGAAGTACCGGTGAAGACGCTTGACACCGAGGTTGAGGCACACGTATATTTATTTCACAATACGACAGTGGGCATATACACACTCGAGGGGGTATCGGCCCCCTCACCCGTATAACTCGGGATACACCCCTAGCTAACTCTGTCCTAGCCCCGAATCCTCCACTAATGGGCTAGGGGAGGCTAACTGGCCCGACACTGGTAAGTCGGGCCCGGTACCCGGAGTTCCAGACCAGCTCTTACAAGAGCACCGGCTCTGGCTTTCGGGACCACGCCGCTGGCTCAGTCCTGTCCGGCCCTGAAAAGGACATCGAACTAGGGGAGTCCAGGGCTCTATCTAAGACGTCTTCAGTCTTCTTCCCTTAGCTTAAACATAACTGACTCGAGCCCTTTGAACATCCCCTTTTATACCCAACCCCTCCCTGAGGGGTGGGGCCCCGGGGGATCATAACGTTCGAACCAGCCCCCCCCAGGGTGTCTGGCTCGGACGTCGTAGAGGGCACCTCCTCGTGTACTTACGTAGCCCCGCCCACTGTGTTTGTTTTCCATAGGCTGCCATGCATAACGGGCCCTCTCTTTAACACCCCTACAGACTCAACACTGCACCATAGACTCAACACTGCCCATAGACTCAACACTGCCCATAGACTCAACACTGCACCATAGACTCAGCACTGCCCATAGACTCAACACTGCACCATAGACTCAACACTGCACCATAGACTCAACACTGCCCATAGACTCAACACTGCACCATAGACTCAACACTGCCCATAGACTCAACACTGCCCCATAGACTCAACACTGCACCTGCAAATCATCTGCAAATCACGGACTGGACGTTAGAGGACACTCCTTACCTCACGTTTTCTCTCACAAGTGGTGAGATCACATCCCTAGCGGGTCGTCATCGTCGATAATTTATCAATAAAAATCCATCGCAGGCGTCTGCATCCCCCCAACGAATTTTAAAATATCACGACGTTTCGGAGGCAACACAAGCTTCCGTCTTCAGGTGGAACCGTCACAGCACGATTGCTGTATCAAGTAAATTATATTTTTATATTACTTTGATTAATTTAGATTTCTCACCTACGTGACTTTACCGAAAAAACCAGAGAGTACGACTCATTGCAGTCACCAAAGCTTTAAATCTAGAATGAGGCTGGGCGCTACCCATGGGCTGTTCGCTGGGGATCATCAACAGGGCTTCACTAATTCTAGATTTGAAACTTTCGTGACTGCAAGTATTCATATTCTTGGTTCTTTCGGTAAAGTCACGTAGAATGGAAATAATAAAATAATAAAAATAAAACATAATAAAATAATTCTCACGACGTTTCGGCCACAACGCAAGCAGCCGTCCTCAGACGCTGTCGCCTCGACAGACCTGGTTTTCACCTGAGGACGGCTGCTTGCGTTGTGGCCGAAACGTCGTGAGAATTGTTTTATTATGTTTTATTTGTATTATTTATTACTTCCCTTCTACGTGACTTTACCGAATGAACCAAGAAGATGAATCCCTGCAGTCACGAAACCCACCACCATCACCACCATCACCACCATCACCATCATCACCATCACCACCATCACCACCTCCACCACAACCACCACCTCCACCACAACCACCACCACCTCAACCACCACCACCATCACCACCTCCACAACCACAACCATCACCACCACCATCACCACCTCCACCCCCCACCATCATCATCACCACCATCACCACCACCTCCACCACCATCACCACCACCACCACCACCCTCACCACCACCACGCTCACCACCTCCTCCACCTGCTTCTGTGAGGCTATATTGCATGCACAATAGTGACTTACCGCGCACACTGAAACTGTACCGCACGCACCGTGCACACTGTACGTGCTGCTGTGTGTACAGTGCACACTGTACGTGGTGCTGTGTGTACACAGTGCACACTGTACGTGCCGCTGTGTGTACAGTGCACACTGTACGTGCCGCTGTGTGTACAGTGCACACTGTGCGTGCTGCTGTGTGTACAGTGCACACTGTACGTGGTGCTGTGTGTACACAGTGCACACTGTACGTGCCGCTGTGTGTACAGTGCACACTGTACGTGCTGTGTGTACAGTGCACACTGTGCGTGCTGCTGTGTGTACAGTGCACACTGTACGTGCTGCTGTGTGTACACAGTGCACACTGTACGTGCTGCTGTGTGCACAGTGCACACTGTACGTGGTGCTGTGTGCACAGTGCACACTGTACGTGCTGCTGTGTGTACACAGTGCACACTGTACGTGCTGCTGTGTGTACACAGTGCACACTGTACGTGGTGCTGTGTGTACACAGTGCACACTGTACGTGCTGCTGTGTGCACAGTGCACACTGTACGTGGTGCTGTGTACACAGTGCACACTGTACGTGGTGCTGTGTGTACACAGTGCACACTGTACGTGCTGCTGTGTGTACACAGTGCACACTGTACGTGCTGCTGTGTGCACAGTGCACACTGTACGTGGTGCTGTGTGCACACTGTACGTGGTGCTGTGTGCACAGTGCACACTGTACGTGGTGCTGTGTGCACAGTGCACACTGTACGTGGTGCTGTGTGCACAGTGCACACTGTACGTGGTGCTGTGTATGCACATTACGTACAGAGAGATACGGGGAGAGACACGGGGGGAGAGACACGGGGAGAGACACGGGGAGAAAGACAAGGTGGAGAGTGAGAGACACGGTGGAGAGAGACACGGGGAGAGAGATGGGGCGAGATGAGGAGGGATGGGGAGAGAGAGACAGAGCGAGTACTGTTAAGGTAGTGAATGCACCACCACGACCACCACCACCTCGAACCACCATCATCATCACCACCACAACCACTATCACCACCACCATCACCTCCACTATTACAATCACCAACTCCACGACCATCACCACCACCATCACCACGACCATAACCACCTTTACAACCATCACCACCTCAACCACCACCACCATCACCACCACCATCACCACCATCACCACCACCATAACCACCATCATCACTACCACCACCATCACCACCACCATCACCACCACTACAACCATCACCACCTCCACAACCATCACCATCACCACCACCACCATCACCACCATCTCCACCACCATCACCACCACCATCACCACCTCCACAACCATCACCACCTCCACAACCATCACCACCACCATCATCACCACCATCACCACCTTTACAACCCTCACCACCTCAACCACCATCACCACCACCATCACCACCACGACCACCATCACCACCATCACCACCATAACCACCATCATCACCACCATCACCACCACCTCCACCACCACCATCACCACCACCACCACCATCACCACCACCACCACCACCACCTCCACCTCAACCACCATCACCAGCATCACCACCATCACCACCATCACCGCCACCACCATCACCACCACCACCATCACCACCACCATCACCGCCACCACCATCGCCGCCACCACCATCGCCACCACCATCACCGCCACCACCATCACCGCCACCACCATCACCATCATCACCATCATCACCACCACCACCATCATCACCATCATCACCATCATCACCACCACCACCATCATCACCATCATCACCATCATCACCACCACCACCACCACCATCATCACCATCATCACCACCATCACCACCACCACCATCATCACCATCACCACCACCATCACCACCACCACCATCACCACCATCTCCACCACCATCACCACCACCATCACCACCTCCACAACCATCACCACCTCCACAACCATCACCAACACCATCATCACCACCATCACCACCTTTACAACCCTCACCACCTCAACCACCATCACCACCACCATCACCACCACCACCACCATCACCACCATCACCACCATAACCACCATCATCACCACCACCACCATCACCACCACCTCCACCACCACCATCACCACCACCTCCACCACCACCATCACCACCACCACCACAACCATCACCACCACCACCTCCACCTCAACCACCATCACCAGCATCACCACCATCACCACCATCACCGCCACCACCATCACCACCACCATCACCGCCACCACCATCACCGCCACCACCATCACCACCACCATCATCACCACCATCAGCACCACCACCACCATCATCACCATCATCACCATCATCACCACCACCACCATCATCACCATCATCACCACCACCACCACCACCATCATCACCACCATCACCACCACCACCATCATCACCATCATCACCATCATCACCACCATCATCACCATCATCACCACCATCACCACCATCATCACCACCATCACCACCATCATCACCATCATCACCACCATCAGCACCACCACCACCATCACCACCATCATCACCATCACCACCACCACCACCATCATCACCATCATCACCACCATCACCACCATCACCACCACCACCATCATCACCATCATCACCACCATCACCACCATCACCACCATCATCATCACCATCATCACCACCATCACCACCACCACCATCATCACCATCATCACCACCATCACCACCATCACCACCATCATCATCACCATCATCACCATCATCACCACCATCACCACCATCATCATCACCACCATCACCACCATCACCACCATCATCATCACCACCATCACCACCATCACCACCACCATCACCACCACTCACCTTCTCTCTGTGTCTCTCTCGCTCCGCACCTCAATCCACTCCCTCCACTCGCCCTCACACCAACAAACTCCCCCCACCCACAAGTGGCCACGTGACTGCCCCTCCCCCCATCACGTGACTGCCCCTCCCCCCCATCACGTGGTGGGGGTCAAAAATCGTCCCTTCAATATTTTTCACTCCCCACCACCACCACCACCCACCACCACCACCACCCCCCACCACCACCACCACCCCCACCACCCCCACCACCCCCCACCACCACCACCCCCACCACCCCCCACCACCACCACCCCCCACCACCCCCACCACCACCCCCCACCACCACCACCCCCCACCACCACCACCCCCCCCCCACCACCACCACCCCCACCACCCCCCACCACCACCCCCCACCACCCCCCACCCCCACCACCCCCACCACCCCCACCACCCCCACCACCCCCCACCACCACCACCCACCACCCCCACCACCCCCCACCACCCCCACCACCCCCCACCACCACCACCCACCACCCCCACCACCCCCACCACCCCCACCACCCCCACCACCACCACCCCCCACCACCCCCACCACCACCCCCACTACCCCCACCCCCCCACCACCCCCACCACCCGCCAACACCACCACCCCCCACCACCCCCACCACCACCCCCCACCACCACCCACCACCCCCCACCACCCCCACCACCACCCCCCACCACCCCCACCACCACCACCACCCCCACCACCCCCACCACCACCAGGAGGGGTGAGGGGCGGGGGGCGGGGGGCGAGGGGGGCGGGGTTTGGGGATGAACTCAAGTGACCCGACAGATGTTGAGCGCAATTCTTTGTTTATTTCGGTAACGTCGCGTAGATAGGGAACACAATATTAATAATAAAATAGTAAAATATAAAAATGTAATAAAATACCAAAAAATAAATTAACAAATAAATAAATAATACCCCTCAAGCTGCCCCTCACCAGTCTAACCGAGGAATTCAAGTGTGCAAAAACCAGGCTCCAGATGACACTGAATGAATCTCGAGACCCAGTGGTGAGCAACAACGCGCCGACCTTGGCAACTGGGCGCAAATGGAGGCCAGGAAAAGCAGTCCAGGAGGCAACAGCAGCCCTCAGACATGCTGACATTGTGGGTCATGTTCAGCAAGGGAGAGGAGGCTTTGGACTAACTAGCCGTGCTGCTTGGAGTAAGGCCAATGCACCAGAGCGGCGGAAGATGGTAGTGCAGGAAGTACGCCATCAGGAGGAGGCTGCAAGGTGGGCCAAGGCAGTCTCTCTTGCCAAACAGGGACAGTGGACTCGATGGGACAGTGTGGAGAAGAGGAAGATCAGCTGGAAGGATCTGTGGGCCATGGAAGCGAGGCGGTTGAGCTTTTCCATCAGAGCAACATATGACGTCCTTCCAACACCAGTTAATCTTCACCAATGGTATGGTGAAGATCCGGACTGTGCCCTCTGTTCCATGCCAGCCAACCTCAGGCACATTCTCACAGGGTGTAAAACAAGCCTCACCCAAGGACGCTACACTTGGCGTCACAACCAAGTCCTTAAAAACCTTGCATCCGCCCTGGAGGACAAGCGAACTGCCACCAACTCCCTACCACCCCCAGCAGCATCACACCCCTTACGGACGACCTTTGTCCGCGAAGGGGCTAAACCACCAAAGAGCGGCTCTACACCAATAGAGCGAGACCAGCTGCGCTTGGCCCGCGACTGGAAAATGCTAGCTGACATTGGCCGGCAACTTGTGTTTCCTCCGGAGATCGCAACCACCACCCTAAGACCTGACATGGTGCTCTGGTCCCGTTCGCTCAAGAAGGTCTTCATCATTGAGCTCACAGTACCCTGGGAGGACTCAGTAGATGAGGCTTATGAGCGAAAACATCTGCGCTATGCCGATCTAGCTGCTGAAGCACGGCATCATGGCTGGAACACAGAAGTCCGACCAGTGGAGGTGGGCTGCAGAGGTTTTGTGGCAACATCTACAACCAGACTGCTTAGAGACCTGGGAATTAAGGGCCAGAGCCAGCGTTCGGCAATCAGAGCTGTATCGGAGGCGGCAGAAGGCAGCAGTCAGTGGCTCTGGATGAAGAGGAAAGACCCCAGCTGGGCCCCAAAGTGAGAGGGCCAGGAGGTATGCAGTCAACAATGCTTGACTCAGGGATGAGGACGCCCCTGCCATGCATAGTCCCATGGGATGTTGGCTATCAACAACAAGGCAACTCCTATGACTAATTGGGAATGGGACGCAAGCGTAGGATTGATCACCCTGTCGCTGGCCGCCTTTGGGGAGGGTGTATAGTATGAAAGGCCGAAACACCCTAGGACCCAAAGGTTCACTACTGACGATGCGCTCCCCAAATTTCACCAGGCTCACTGTTCATGAACTCTTGGAAGTGCTTGCACAAAGGATAATAACATCTCATCCTGTGTTCTTTGGAATCCCCGTTGACAGGAAGAGGGAAAAAAATCCCCTCCCCCACAATTTGGCGCCCTTTGCACGACGCGACTCGGTGAGCAGCTCAGTTCAAACGGCGTGAACACGCGGGACGCATCGTGGGTGATCACCATCAACATCAACAACATCATCATCAACAACATTAACTACATCATCAACAACATCATCAACAACATCATCACCACCAACAACAACATCATCAACAACATTAACTACATCATCAACAACAACATCATCATCAACAACATTAACTACATCATCAACAACATTAACTACATCAACAACAACAACATCATCATCAACAACATCAACAACACCATCATCATCAACAACATCAACAACACCATCATCATCAACAACATCATCAACACAATCACCATCATCACCTCCTCCTGCCCGGCCCCACCCTCCCCTCTTGTTGTCTCCCGCAGCTCGAGCCGGCGGCGGCTACGAGCAGCAGCAGCATCATCATCAGCAGCAGGAGCAGCAGCATCATCAGCAGCAGCAGCAGCATCATCATCAGCAGCATCAGCAGCAGCATCATCAGAATCATCATCAGCAGCATCATCAACATCAGCATCATCAGCAGCAGCATCATCATCATGGCCACGTGGACGCTGTGCTTGGGCAGCAGGACCAGCTTGATCTCCATGGCCGGCATCCGCTACGAGGGCACCCTGAGCGGGGTCAACACGGACGACTGCACCGTCGCCTTGGCCAAAGGTCACGCACGGGGGGGTGGGGGGGGGGTCACGGGTCAAAGGGGGTGAGGGTTTAAACACTTCCCTGCTCCTGCGGAGGGAGCTGCTAGGAACACGTTGGCCAGGGTCAACGACGGTGACCAGGGCGTGGGGCGTGCTGTGTTCTGCAAACATGGCCGACTGTGAGGGCGGGCAGCACAAGGCGGCGTGAGTAGGTGAAACGTTGAGTTTTATAAGGGCACCACGGGGTGACCAGCCCCTCCCCACTCAGCCCCACCCTCCCCCACCCAGCCCCACCCTCCCCACCCCGTCCCTCCCTCCCCACCCAGCCCCTCCCCACCCAGCCCCACCCCTCCCACCCCCCACCCAGCCCCACCCAGCCCCTCCCCACCCAGCCGGATTAATCTTCTTGGTTCTTTCGGTAAAGTCACCACGTAGAAGGGGAATAATAAAAATAAAGCAATTAAATTACATTTATTATGTTTTCTTTTTATTGTTTCCCTTCTACGTGACTTTACCGAAAAGAACCGAGAATATGAATGTCTGCAGTCACGAAAGTTTTAAATCAAAATATAATCATTTTATTTTGCTACATTTCATGTCCAATATCTTTTCAGTTATGTGGGTGTAGGACATTGCTATTTGAGATATTTCCTGTTTCATCTCAGTCGTGAAGCTGAACTACAGTGACAATCTTTCCTGCTGTAACATTTTCAGATTTGCTTACTAAGATTAACTTTCGATGTGAAGCTTTCGTGACTGCAGGGATTCGTCTTCTTGGTTCTTTCGGTAAAGTCACGTAGAAGGGAAGTGATAAAATAATAAAAATAAAACATAATAAAATAATTGTCACGACGTTTCAGCCACAACGCAAGCAGCCGTCCTCAGGTGAAGAACAGGTCTGTCGAGAAGACAGAGTCTAAATGAAACACCACCAGGCTTGGAACGTCTATTTAAGCTTAGAGTCGCGGCATCTCTTCAGAAAGGTGAGAGACTCGATTATCCCGGAGTTTGTTGAAGGATCTTAAAGTTTTGTGTTCTTCACCTGAGGACGGCTGCTTGCGTTGTGGCCGAAACGTCGTGAGAATTATTTATGTTTATTTTTTTTATTATTTCCATTCTACGTGACTTTACCGAAAGAACCAAGAAGAATTGTGGTATTGTTACACTGGTCAACAAAAAAATTCTGGCCTGGACTTTAGCAGCTGTTTTAGACTAATTTCAGGGTGCCGATTCCAAATCTGATCTTAGATTTTCTCTCTCACATCTCATTTTTATGCTATCGGCATACCCCATTTTCATTGATTTTACCCGAATTAACTCTGTCACTTATGATTGCAAGTCGTTGCGAGTCAGTGACTGCTTTAGTGTTAAAACATGGTGCTGTATTTTTAGGATAGTGTGTTTACAATATCATTTTACGTAGATATCCACATTCACTTAATATTTTTCTTCCGCAAGTTTTTATTGAAAATGCAATATTTGACATCATCTCAAAAACCCGATGTGATAGACAAAAACCGACGCCAGGGTTGGGATGAAAAGCGCGACCTCCGATAGACACCAGGCGAGGTGGTTCACTTCTCACCACCGTGGCGCCCACACACCCACCACCACCACGGCACCGTTAGCGGCGTTAGCGTCGTCTTTGTGCGTGCGCAGTGCGTGTGTGCGGCACGGAGGGTCGCCCCGCCGAGCGCGCCGTCGCCCCTCGCGAGGAGATCTACGACTACATCATCTTCCGTGCCAGCGAGATCAAGGACCTGGCGGAGTTGGGGTGCCCGCTCTCCGCTCTGCACCCCCACCTGGCCGTCGTGCAGGTGAGAGGGGGGCAGTCGCTCTCTTCAACGCCAAACTGGTTGGTTACTTTTCTTAGGTTTTTTCGGTAAAGTCACCAGGTAGGTAAAACATTAAAATTAATAAAAGTAAAATAAAAATAAAAAACCACGACGTTTCGGAGGCAACACAAGCTTCCGTCCTCAGGTGGAACCGTCACAGCCACGACAGCTGTATCAAGTAAATGAGAGATTGCAGGAGCTACCACTCCGTTTATATAATGGTTGGACACAGCAGCGTATGTGAGTGTGAAAGCGATGGGTATGACCTTGTTATCTCGGCATCTCTTGAGGAAGGCCGGCGTCTCGAGAAGCTGTGACTTCTTGTCTCGTTGTCTGTTAAAAACTGTAACAGAGAAGTGGAATTCCTCCCCGTAGAGGGTATTCATTCTAGATTTTAAGCTTTCGTGACTGCAAGGATTCATATTCTTAGGTTGTTTCGGTAAAGTCACCATGTAGGTAAAACATAAAAATTAATAAAAGTAAAATAAAATAAAAATCACGACGTTTCGGAGGCAACACAAGCTTCCGTCTTTTACTTTTATTAATTTTAATATTTTACCTACATGGTGACTTTACCGAAAAAACCTAAGAATATGAATCCTTGCAGTCACGAAAGCTTCAAATCTGGTTGTTTACTTTAGCGGGCAGGACCCCACCGAGATATTTAACTCTGATCATTGGTTGTTTACCCTGTAATCTGGCAACAAAACTGACACCTTTTTTTTACGAGGAGTCGTGTTTGCACAGACCGCAATACCTGCGGTCGGAATGCAAAACAAAAACACCCAACTCTGATAATGATGCGAGATTTGAAGCTTTGGTGACTGTAAAAAATACATTTTAAATTAATAAAAGTAAACTAAAAAAACTTTTATTTTACTTTTATTAATTCTGATAATATATGCACTGTCCTTGAAATTGATTGGTCCACACCCGAGGCAGCTTTCCTTAGAGCCTAGTCTCACATGGTGTTGGACCAGATGACGCCAAAAGGCGCACAACTCAAAGACAATGCACCATCAGAGTATGAGAGCTCGGGGTAAGCATTTACACCATTGGAACCTCATTTGCCAGTAGAAATATGCTAATTGTTTTTTACCCTTCTATCTGGCAACAAAACTGACACCTTTTTTTTAGTTGTGCGCCTTTTGGCGTCATCTGGTCCAACACCATGTGAGACTAGGCTCTCAGGAAAGCTGTCTCGGGTGTGGACCAATCAACTTCAAGGACAGTGCACATACATTATCAGAGTTATGTTTTTTGTTTGCATTATGACTGCAGGTATTGTGGTCAATGCAAACATGACTCCTCGTAAAAAAGGTGTCAGTTTTGTTGCCAGATAGAAGGGTAAAAAACCAATGATCATATTTGTTGTTACTGGACACACTACGATTGATCCCGTCGCTGCGTGACCACCCACCCTCGCCCCCGTCCAGTCCTCGCCGCCCCAGGGCGCCCGCCCCCTGCCAGACGCGCCTCACCAAGCCCGCCGGCTCGTGCGGGACACGGCGGACGGACACCGTCCCTGCGGAGGAGCTGCAGGTAAACGCCGGGGATAGAAAGGTGGCCTGGCGTTGTACCGCCCGCCCGCCCCCCTCTTGTGCCACAGCCAGCAGCCTTTGCAGGTGCTCGCTAACGGAGCTTATCCTGACGTCGTACGGAAATCCGATGTTTTTTTATTTAAATCCTTTATATTAAGTTCACTTGCTTGCGCGCTTAGGACCGTGCAAATCTTTCGGTCGTTTTTTAACCCACTTCACGTGATCCAATCGAGCTGACATTTTGCACACAGACTCGTTGTGCGTGACAATTTATGATCGTGAAATTTTTTTTCCAAAATTTTACACTTTTTAGGACAAAAATATTATATTTAATTACCAATTTCTTAATGCTGCCACGCAATCATCTGACCCATAGGTGGCAGCCATCTCAAGCCAGACGACGAGAGGACTCTAGCCGCCACGCATATAAAGGATTTATAGTGAAAAACTTAGTTTTTACGGGTTATACTTGTTTAAATCCTTTATATTAAGTTAGCTTGCTTGCTTGCGTGCTTACGACCGTGCAAATCTTTCGGTCGTTTTTTAACCCACTTCCCATGATCCGATCGAGCTGACATTTTGCACACAGACTCGTTGTGCGTGACAATTTATTTTCCTGAAAAAATTTTTTTCAAAATTTTTACACTTTTTAGGTAAAAAAATATTTCATATTTAATTTAAAATACCAATGTGATAAAAATGAAACTCTTACTCAAGAAAAACAGAAATGAATAATAAAATAAAACCGATGCCACGCATATAAAGGATTTATAGTGAAAAACACACGCACACACACACGCGCACACACGCACTCACACACATTCACACACACGCACACACTTACACACTCACACGCACACACACACTCACACACACACACGCACATACACTCACACACACTCACACGCACACACTCACACTCACGCACACACATTCTCACACACACACACACTCACACACACTCACGCTCACGCACACACACTCACACACACTCACACACACACTCACACACACACTCACACGCAGCTGCACTATCTCCCACAGCCGCGAGGAAGAGCGCCACGGTGGAGCGGGGGGTGCAGACGTCCCCCCAGCGTCAGCAGCGACGGTGTCGGAGCACGAAGCGGATTGCCGCCCAGACTCCCCGTGGGGCCCCGGAGCCGTGCGTTGAGTTGGACGCGGAGTTTGACTTTGCGAGCGCCAACGCGAAGCTGGACCGCGAGGCGCTGGACAGGGAGTTCCGGGGCAGGGAGGCCAAGCGGAGAGAAGGTGGGGCACTCACTCACACGCTGACGCCACCCAACAACTCACTTCCTCCGCTGCTGTATCGGCAAAATATAAATCTTAGTAGTAGGTTTTTACCCTTTTAAACTGGTACAAAACTGACACCTTTATTCAAGGCATCATGTTTGCAATAACCACAACACAAGTAGTCAACAAAGCAAACAAAAAGAAGCAACTCTGATAATGATAATAATATGCACTGTCCTGTCATTATCAGAGTTGCTTCTTTTTGTTTGTTTTTTGACTACTTGTGTTGTGGTTATTACAAACATGATGCCTTGAATAAAGGTGTCAGTTTTGTACCAGTTTAAAAGGGTAAAAACCTACTACTATATTTTGCCACTGGTAAAAGAGATCTCATAGAATAGAAATCTTGTCACTCAAATTTGACACACTTCCCAATGTGGTACCGACTGCAAACTTGTCATCATCACGGTGGCTATGAGATGTTAACTACCTCGCCTGGTGTGCAGGAGGGCGTGGGTTTGATCCCAACCCTGACGATGCCTGCTGCTGTATATTTGGAGTTTGTGTGTTTCTCTCATCATCATCATCACGGTGGCTAGGAGATGTTGACTAACTAAATTACCTTAAAACCGTTGGAATACCTTGTGCCAGGAAAAGTGTGTTGACCATCTTCTTGGTTCTTTCGGTAAAGTCATCACGTAGAAGGGAAATAATAAAATAATAAAAATAAAACATAAAATAATTCTCACGACGTTTCGGCCACAACGCAAGCAGCCGTCCTCAGGCGAAGACCAGGTCTGTCGAGGAGACAGCGCCTGAATGTGTGTTGACCAGTGGAGTCTGGGTTGGGTGGGGGGGGCGGATCTTTGTGTGTTTAATTGCCCAGGCGACCCCCTCACTTCTGCCGTTGCGTCTCCCCTTGTGCAGCGGACAAGCCGAGGGGTCCCCGCACGAGCTCCCCCGTCTTCCTGGACGGCTGCTTCTACGACAAAACCAGGAGCTTCTTTGACAACATTTCCAGGTAACGTCCGTCTCTGCCGCTCGCTCGTGGTGTGTGTGTGTTCTTGTTAGATCTCCTCGCCTTCAAGTGCAACGCCTGCTGGGGGAGGCGATGGGGGAGGCGGCAGTACAGCAAGCGGGCTCCGTCTCCGTCTGTGCGGAGATGGTGTTGCTGTTCCCCCCCCCACCCACCCCCCACCTCGTGTATAGAAACTCACAAACGGAGTTGGCCTAACCATCCCAATATAGGATGACAGAGCTTGGGCAAATTGTTTGTGCCGTTCCTGGCACATCTGGAAAGTTTGGGCGTCGCAAAAATGTGTGACGTTAACTTGAATCGGCGCGCCAAAAAAAATTGCACGCCGCGTGAATTGCGTAGTTGCACTTGATTCGGAAAAAATCCCAGCCCCGAGAATAAGAGAAGGACGTGCAACTGTTTGACTGGGCACCAGACGAACATTTGTCTAGACGCAGGATGGCGTGCAGCCGTGCAGAGACCTCTCTGATGTCGGGTTTAGACCATTGGAACATCATTTATCAGCAGTAGCAGAATATGATCATTGTTTTTTTACCCTTTTATCTGTCAACAAAACTGACACCTTTTTTTACGAGGAGTCGTATTTGCATTGACCACAATACCTGCAGTCAGAATGCAAAAAAAACATAACTCTGATAATATATGCACTGTCCTTGAAGTTGATTGGTCCATACTCGAGACAGCTTTCCTTAGAGCCTAGTCTCACATGGGTTGGACCAGATGACGCATTATGGCTGCAGTTATTGTGGTCTATGCAAACATGACTCCTTGTAATAAAGGTGTCAGTTTTGTTGCCAGATAAAAGGGTAAAAAAACAATTATAATATTTTTTGCTGGCAAATGAGGTTCCAATGGTAGCCGTTTGCGACCCTGGTGCGGCCGGGTACGGGTAGGCCGTGAGTCACTGGTGAGTCACCGTTTGTCACTCATTCCGGGTAGGGTACGGGTAGGGTACGGGTAGGGTACGGGTAGGGTATGGGTACGGGTAGGGTACGGGTACCCGTTTGCGACCCTGGTGCGGCCGGGTACGGGTAAGAAATCAAAATCCGTCTGCGACCTCTGACCAGCCGTGCTCACCCCCCCACCCCCGCCCCTCCCCCCTCCTCCTCCTCCCGCCCCGCCAGGAATTGCCGCGTGACGTTGGCGGAGCAGCGGCGCCTGAACGTGGCGACGTTCGGGGCGGACCTCTCCACGTCGCTCGCTCGCCGCTCCCGCCGACGCGGGGCCCTGTGGGGGGGGGACGGGCGGCCGTGCGCGCCCAAAGCCGCCGGTGGGGGGGGCGGGCAGTCTCCTCCTCCGGCCGAGGTGCAGCCTAGACAGGTGACGACCGTGGTGACGGTGACAGCAGCTCAGCTTATTGGAGAGTATATTTAGTATATTGATGATTCTGATGTAGTTTATAATTACGGTCGCGCCCAAAGCCGCCGGGGGGGGGGAGGGGGGGGGGCAGCCTCCTCCTGCTCCTCCGGCCGAGGTGCAGCCTAGACAGGTGACGACCGCGGTGACAGCAGCTCAGCTTATTGGAGACTATATTTAGTATATTGATGATACTGATGTAGTTTATAATTACGGTCGCGCCCAAAGCCGCCGGGGGGGGGAGGGGGGGGCAGCCTCCTCCTCCTCCGCCGGCCGAGGTCCAGCCTAGACAGGTGACGACCGCGGTGACGGTGACAGTAGCTCGGCTTATACTGGTAGGAACGAAGTGGACCAGCCTACAATAGATTATATCGTCCGTCCGTCCGATGTCCGATTAGGTGTAGCAACATCGCCCCCTACTGCAAACACTTGGCAGGACCCTACAAAAACCTTTAGACTCAGTGAGGCTTTCCTGGCTAAACAAGTGTAACATTCCCTTATAATTCCCTGAGATAGTTTTTAATTAAAACATTTAAATTAAAAAGTAACTCACAGCGGCCTAAAGCCTACAGCTAGGCCTAAAGCCTAAAACTAGGCCTCAAACTCTCCCTTCGTATCGTATTTGTTCGCTCCTACCAGCCCACCCCGCAGGGACCTGTTTGGAGAGTATATTTAGTATATTGATGACACTGATGTAGTTTAAATTTACGTTTTTTTACGTGGTGGCTTAGCTGCTGCAGCTACCGTACTATTAACATTCCTTCCCTTTCTAGATTTGAAGCTTTCGTGACTGCGAGGATTCATATTGTTAGGTTTTTTCGGTAAAGTCACGTATGTAAAAAAATTAAAATTAATAAAAGTAAAATAAAATAAAAATCACGACGTTTCGGAGGCAACACAAGCTTCCGTCTTCAGGTGGAACCGTCACAGCCACGACAGCTGTATCAAGTAAATGAGAGATTACATTTACGAGATTACATTTACTTGATACAGCTGTCGTGGCTGTGACGGTTCCACCTGAAGACGGAAGCTTGTGTTGCCTCCGAAACGTCGTGATTTTTATTTTATAATTTTAATTTTTTTACCTACGCGACTTTACCGAAAAAAACCTAAGAATATGATTCCTTCCCTTTATTAATGCTACCCCTACTCCCTCCCTTCGATGCTGCTAATCCTGCATAATATGACTTTGAAACCCCCCCACCCACCTCCTACACATTCCACAAGTAGTGACTAATCCCATATCGGAATTTTCCACAAATAAACTACATTCCTCTGTTGATATGTGAGTCCCTTTGTCAAGGCGCTCTCCTCTAACCCAGCTTAAATATACGCTGCCAAGCCTGGCGGTGTTGATTCAGACGCTGTCTTCCCGGCAGGTGAGGGCGGCTCTCTGCAACACGATAACAGAAGTCTGTTGATGTTGCTTGTGAGGTTCTCCCCGTGAGAACACGCTGCTCCGTGGAGGATCAGAGAGAGACCATTTCATGGGGTATGCCGATAGCATAATAAGTATAACCCGTAAAAACAAAGTTTTTCACTATAAATCCTTTATATGCGTGGCGGCTAGAGTCCTCTCGTCCTCTCGCTTGAGATGGCTGCCACCTATGGGTCAGATGATTGTCTGCCAGTATTAAGCAATTGGTAATTAAATATTTAATTTTTTTCCCTAAACAGTGTAAAATTTTGGAAAAAAAATTTCACAAACATTAATTGTCTCGCACAACGAGTCTGTGTGCAAAATGTCAGCTCGATTGGATCACGGGAAGTGGGTTAAAAAACGACCGAAAGATTTGCACGGTCGTAAGCAAGCAAGCACGCAAGCACGCAAGCAAGCGAACTTAATATAAAGGATTTAAAAATGAGATGTGATGGAGCAAATCTTGAGATCAGATTTGGAAATCGGCACCCTGAAATTAGTCCAGAACAGCTGCAAAAGTCCAGGCCAGAACTACATGTTGTTGTTTTGTTTGTTGACCAGTGCGATACAATTTGCGTATTACATCGTGAACAACTTCTAAATCAACGAGCGCTCACACAGCTGCGTGGGTCTCACCCGCTGAGGTCAAGATGTGGAGGAGTTTGTTTCAAACGGCAGATGCTTGTCAACGCTCTCGTGCCCCACGTTAGAGATTGGAGAAATGTCGGCCACAATCGGCACGACGGAACGCAATTCTTCAAGTGACAATCCAGCCCTTTGCGGGGTTTGACCACGATCTGTCGTGTTGCTTCTTGACGTCGCTAATGCCGCTCACTGCTGCTGCTGCTGTTGTTGTTGTTGCAGGTTGCAGAGAACCACAGCTCCCACCCAGAGCGTACACATATCGGGGGTTTGTTTGATTTGAAAAAAAAAATGTTGTTGGGTCTGAAGAAACGTTACATTAAGGACTGCATGTGGGTTTCGATTTAAAGCTTTATTTCGTGACTGCAGGGATTCATCTTCTTGGTTCTTTCGGTAAAGTCACATAGAAGGGAAATAATAAAATAATAAAAACATAATAAAATACAATTCTCACGACGTTTCGGCCACAACGCAAGCAGCCGTCCTCAGGTGAAGAACAGGTCTGTCGGAAAGACAGCGTCTGTCTTTCCGACAGACCTGTTCTTCACCACAAGGCAAGCAGCCGTCCTCAGGTGAAGAACAGGTCTGTCGGAAAGACAGCGTCTGTCTTTCCGACAGACCTGTTCTTCACCACAAGGCAGCAGCCGTCCTCAGGTGAAGAACAGGTCTGTCGGAAAGACAGCGTCTGAATGAACACCACCAAGCTTGGCAGCAATATACGCAGCAATATACGCTGCCAAACCTGGTGCTGTTTCATTCAGACGCTGTCTTTCCGACAGACCTGTTCTTCACCTGAGGGCGGCTGCTTGCGTTGTGGCCGAAACGTGGTAAGAATTGTCATTTATGATGTTTTATTATTTCCCTTCTACGTGACTTTACCGGAAGAACCAAAAAGTCTGCATGTGGGTTTTGTTAATTGATACGCGATTCTTGCAATGTTTATGGTGTGTACACAAGGTATACACCGCGTTTGGTTGAACACTTTAGAGGTTTATAATTTTAAAGAAAGTTTTGAACTTTAGTCTAATGGGTGAAGGTAAAACATGTCTGTTAAGTCGGACTTTAAATTGTCTCCTGAAATGGGTGCTTTTGTGCGACCGGTCTTAATCTGAAATGAGCATGGACATGACAATTTAATTGAGTTGTGTTTGTATTTCACAAGGCAGCATTAAATGTTGCGGAATTTATATTGGCGCATTGGCCGTGGTGAAGTGTCTGGCGAAGATTAAAGTTGACCGGCTGTTGGCTTTAGAACATTGCTTCTTTGAATTTACTGCGTTGCTTTAGATTGCTAGTGTGTGTGTAACGGGTTCCAGAGACACTTGTAGAGGTAACTTCTTTATTACAATACAACACTCCAACAGTCCTGATACTCTGTTACAGCCTAGGTACACAGCCTAGGTACACAGCCTAGGTACACAGCCTAGATACTCTACTCTGGCTACGCTTTGGAACTCGCCCTCACAAGTTCGTAGAGTCGGGAGTTCCAGAGTCCCACCACTCGCTCTCATAACATCCCAGGGTCTTCAGATGGCTGGTCGTGGGTCTTGGGTCTTGAGCTACGACTGGCCCTGATCGTCCAGGGAGCTCCCCTTTTATGCCCAGTCCCCAACAAGAGGTGGGGCCGTGTGCGCCCCCAGATATCCCACAGAGCACACACAGCCCCCCCCTTTGGCGGCGCCAAGGGGATTAAGCGCCTGGGAACCCAACGCCTGACGCCAAGAGGCTTAAGCGCCTGGCCCACCCAGGGTCCCAGAGCCCCCAGCAGCCCCTCCCTTCTTATGTCACTACATTACCCCCCTCTACGTAGCCTCCAGCCGACCCGGCTGTCAAAAAAAAATACAATTGTACAATAAATTATTTGTTACCCATCAGAATGAGTGTGTGACAAATCAAGAAAAAAAATGAGAAGAAAGCGCCTTTCCCCCTCCTGTGGTCACGCGTATATAAAAAAAAACTCCAGGCCACCGATGCAGAACAACACTGTATAAACACATATATGCAGGATGAACGCACGCCCCAATCGCCCACTATACATGATGGCAAGGTGAGTGGCGTCGCGTTGGGACGAGAGTTCGTGGGCGGGGGTCATGAAAATCGTTTGAGTTTTGAGCGAGTCCGAGTGGCAGGTCCATCGGTCGCGACGGAGGCGGGAGGGGACCGACGGCCCGCTGTTGCGCTTGTGTCCTGGGTCGCTGATCCCGCGGGCAAGCTTGTTCCCGCTGGGTCGGCCGTGGCGGGTTTCATTCCCAAGGCACCTGAGGGCGGGACAGCGGGACCTGGCCGAGAGTTAGAAGCAGCATCATCGCGGCGCGGCTCGTCAGACATGTCACGCTCTCGGCCCCGGAGAAGTGAAGGAGGTGTGTAGGGTTGAATGTAAGGTTTTAGACGTGACGGGTGCACGAACCAACATCGCTTGCCATGCTGGATCCTGACACACTGCGGGCGGAGAACGCGAATAATAACAACCGGGCCTCTCCAAGGCTTAAGCAGTTTTGAGGAAGTAGCCAATGGTACCTGCGAGCAGTGGAGCCAGGCGCGGTCCCCTTCTACCCAAACGTGGCGGGACGTGTGGAGGTTCCGCAACCGCTCGTTGGCAAGCTGACGGACTTCTGAGTTATTTTGAGCAGCCTCCCGGGCATCCACGAGACGACGCACATTAGCACGGATGTGGTCGGCAATCTTAGCCTTAGGTGCGGGCTGTTTAATGTGCAATTGTACGTCGATCGGGAGGCAAACCTCCCTACCATACATAAGATAGAATGGCGAGTACCCTGTGGCAGTATGGGGCGCCATTCTATAGGCGGCCAAGACACCAGGTATGTGGAGATCCCAATCAGTCTGTGACTCAGACACCTGGTGGCTTAGCATGGAGGTAAGTGTCCTATGTAATCGCTCGACCATACCGTCAGTCTGGGGGTGATATGGCAAGGTGTGTGTCCCTAGCAGGTTGCACACATCCCGCAACAGGGTGGAAGAGAACATTTTCTCTTGGTCGTTCAGCAGGCGTTCGGGAGCACCCTTATCCAGGACGTAGCCCTGGAAAAAGGCCTCCGTAATGGCTGCTGCAGACTGGTTGGGGAGTGGCCAGGCCATGGCCCATCGGGTAAATTATTCCACCCCAACCAAAAGGTACTTACTACCCCGAGGAGTAGCGGGAAACAGACCCAAAATATCCAATGCGACGATCTCATTGACCCGGGAAACCTTAATGGATTGGAGCGGCGGGCAGGACGGCCTAGCAGGTGGTTTCCGCCGTGCACATTCTGTGCAACCTTGCACAAGGTCAGCCACATCGTTTGCCATGCCCAGCCAGAAAAATTCCAATTGAATTTTAGCTAGTGTTTTCTGAACACCCAAGTGCAAGAGGCGACTGTGGGTTTCCCACACAAGTCGCCCCCGCAGGGAGGTGGGCACCACCAATGTGTGGGATTGGGACCCCCCATCCCAATGCATGAGGACGCCTTCCCGGATGACATATGATACGGGGCCCCCCTGCCTCCTGTGACCCTCGGCATCCCTAGCGCGGCGTCTCAATTTGAGGAGGGAGACGTCTTCCATCTGAAGACGTCCCCAGTCATCCAACCCGAGGCCCAGCAATGCGTCCTGCGGAACTTGCGTGGAGGGAGCCCCGTGGTCCCCAACCCCATCCCCGGCCGCGGCCGCAAGGGATGGGGGCGGTACCCCGTCAGGCTGCCTACAACGCCCCGCACCCAAAAAACAAGCACAGCGCCCATTGGTCGGCAGTCGCGACAACCCGTCGGCGTTCCCGTGTTGAATCCCCTTGCGGTAAATTACAGTGAACGCAAAGTCCTGGAGGATCTCGAGCCAACGCGAAAGCTGTCCAGATGGTTGGTCCACTCGCAAGGCCGTTTGTAGTGCCGCATGGTTGGAGCGTACTGTGAAATGCCTGCCATACACGTATGGTCTGTACTGCTTTATGAAAATAACGATAGCAAACAATTCGCAGCGCGTTATGCAGTAACGTTGCTCCGCGGGCGACAGCACCCAGCTGCCATAGGCGACGACGCGCTCCACTCCATTGACAATTTGCGACAGCACCCCTCCAATTCCGGTGTTGCTGGCGTCTGTATCTAGAATGAACGGAGTGGTAAAATCTGGATAAGACAGGGTAGGAGCATCGACCAGTACTTTTCGGACGGCATTGAACGATGCCTGTTCTAACTCTCCCCAACGGAATTTGACCCCTTTGGCCGTTAATGCGTGGAGGGGCTTCACGATGGATGCGAATCCCGCAACAAATCGTCGATAATATGAGGCGAAGCCGATAAAACTCCGCACCTCCCCAACAGAGGTAGGAGTTGGCCATGAGCGCACGCAATTTGTCTTTTCGGGGTCCGTGGCAATTCCTGAGCGGCTGACAATATGGCCCAAATAACGAACCGAATCCCTCATGAGGTGGCACTTTTGCGGTTTGAATTTGAGGTTAGCCGCTCGCATTTTAAGGAAAACTGCCTTCAATCGCATGAGGTGTTCATCAAAAGTTTTGCTGAACACGATTACATCGTCGAGGTAGATTAGGCAAGAATCCCACTGGAGCCCAGCGAGGACCAGCTCCATCAGGCGCTGGAACGTCGCCGGGGCCGAGTGAAGACCCATGGGAAGTCTGTTGAATTGGAACAGTCCCTGCGGCGTGCGAAAGGCCGTCTTTGGTTTGGATGCGTCATCAAGGGGTAGCTGCCAAAACTCCGAGAAGAGATCCAAGGTGGAGAAGTAGTGCGCACCTGCTAAGGCATCGAGCGACTCGTCCATCCTGGGAAGCGGGTAGGCGTTGGCCACAGAAATCTTATTAAGTTTCCTGAAGTCAACACAAAAGCGGAGGCTCCCGTCGTGCTTCTTAACAAGAACGATCGGCGCCCCCCATGGGCTATTTGATGGCGCAATGACATCGGCCGCCAACATATCGTTGACGGCCACCCGTACATGTTCATTTTCGGCCGGGCTCAACCGGAATGGGTTTTGACGAATTGGAGCGGCATCACCCGTGTCGATGTGGTGGCTTAGCAATTTAGTGCAGCCAATGTCGAATTTGCTTTGACTGAAAACGTCGGCGAAATCGCTCAGCAGCGTGCGTAATTTAGCATGCTGTAATGGTGACAAATCGGCAGAAGTGGAGCAAAGCGCGTCGAGCCATCCTGTGTCAGGACCTGGCTTGGCAACGGAAGAGGACTCGCCCCCTACGTGACCCACGATCACATCTTCTGGCGGGGCTGGCGTCGCGTGAGCAAGCACCATTCCCTGACAGATAACGGCCGTTTCCAATCCCGCGTTAAGGACCTGGATAAAGGGGTCGTGGTCGCTTCGCACGAGCGTTTGTGCACACACAAGGTCCGACACCCGCTCAGCTGAACGCGAAGGCCCGATCACAGCACCCCCCATGAACGCGTCGTAATCAAGGGGTTTACGAAACTGGAGGGGAACTAACATCTGAGAGCCGGGAGGAATGTGAATTGTGCACGCCGCCAACGCCTGCACCGTCGTAGATGCGGAGTGCAACCTTGACGATGTCATTGTTTTCAGTAGAACTTTCGAGGAACACCTCCAGCGATTAAGGGGGGTTTTCTTGCGGATGCGATCGGCTAAGTTGAAGTTTAAACCGGCTAAATGCCACCTGCTTCGGAAATCCGTAAGGTACTTGGGCCACGTTGTCGACTCTTCGGGGATCTCCACCGATCCCGCGAAGACAAATTGTGTCAGTTCATGGCCGACGCCCACGTCGGTTACCGAGGTCCGCAGTTTCATTGGATTTGCTTCCTACTACCGCCGATTCGTTGAGCATTTCGCCACCATTGCCAAACCCTTGCATGCTCTGACAGCCAAAGGGGTCAGGTTTCGATGGGGGCCAGAGGAGGAGGCCGCGTTCTGCTCCCTTCGGGACGCCTTGGTGGGTGCCCCGCCCTTATGTTACCCTGATTTTACGAGACCCTTCTTGCTGGATACTGATGCTAGTAACATGGGCATTGGGGGGGTGCTCTCACAGGTCGTTGGGGGAGTCGAACGGGTGGTCGCCTATGGTAGCAGGGTTTTATCGCCAGCGGAACAGCGCTACTGCGTGACCCGTCGCGAGTTGCTGGCTATTGTTTTTTTTGTACAGCAATTTAGACCTTATCTCTACGGCGTCATTTTACGGTCCGGACGGACCACGCGGCGCTTCAGTACGCATTAAGGGTCGCCCAACCCTCGGGCCAATTATCACGGTGGTTGGAGGTCCTCCAGGACTATCAATTTACGACCACTTACCGTAAGGGGTTGCGCCACACCAACGCGGATGCCCTGTCGCGGTTGTCGCCTCGTCCCAAATGTGCGTGCTTGATGGGGTCGGCGCGCTGTAAACCGCCTGGTGCTGTACCCGAGGGTGAGTTGGTCGCGGCCGCGAATGCACCGTTGGTTGACGTTCCCGCTACTCCTGCGGGCGGGGACTCGCTACTCTCACTGTCTCTCGTTGAGTGGGGCCGACTCCAGATGGCTGACAGCTCCCTGCTCGCGTTGCGTCGCAGGGCGGGGGGTCCCGAGGAAGGTCAGAAGCGAGCTGGCTCCTGGCTGCTTAAGCAGGGCCTGCTAATGAGATGGGACAATATGTCCCGGCGGCACGCACTCGTCGTGCCTTCCGCTATGCGGGGCAAAGACGGAGGAAGAAGAGATAGGGCCCTGAGACCCCTAGCCCTGCTGTCTTTGTAAGGGCCGGGACCCTGTGTGGCTCAGAAGCGGGACCTTGGGACCCGCGGCCGGACGTCCTTGTGAGGGCCGGGCTGCGGGACCCAGTGGTCGTGATCCATACCCCAGCTGGGGTGGGTCTGGGAGTTCCCCTGGAAGCTACGGGGCTGGAGAGCCCGTGTGTGTGTAGCCGGGTGGAACGTGTAGCGTGAGCTGTAGTTGTCCACACGTGTTATTGTGGCTAGGGAAAGTGTTAATAAAGTGTGCTACCCGTCAAGTGGTCTCCCGCCGTAATTTACAATATTACATATATATACCAGCTGTGAATGTGTTTTGCCCCTGCCCCCAATGTTTTTGTCCACAATTGATTCCATTGCAAGCAGCAAATGCTCCTCCACCAGTCAACTTGCCAGACTTGTACAATACGCCCCCCCCCCAACCACCCCGTTCTCAGTACGGTTCAACTTCGGACCAAAATTCATTATTGTACTCTGCACGACCGACAAGTTGAACAGGCGCAAGCATGCGTGGTAAATTGGGGAAGATAGAACGATTACCAAAACAGTCATTTGGCACGCGACTTGTTCAACTGTGGCAACGTTTTGTTGCGTGAGATCGTGTAAACGTGTCGTACCCCCCCCCCACCTCCACCCGATACAGCCACACTAAGTAAGGTTGCTGTCACGTAAACAGAACGCGTCGATTTATTACAGGGGGTTCACGTTATTCGTAAAATTCGCCAATGAAAATGAAGCCATCGCGTGGGAAAATGTGCCAATTTCGTTTTACGAAATCGATCACGTTGAAAAGCCAAAAAAATGAGAATTTTGGACCAGTTATCAATCGTAGCATTGGCCACGAAAGCCTATGCACATTAACACTCAGCATATATTAACACGCACACGGCTTAGCAAAATACATCTCACCAGAATGGATGCAAAAAGTATCGGCCCAAATTTAAACCGTCAATTGAAGTACAAAATGATAACAAAAAAAACACACGAACTGATGATTTAAACGTGAAAAGAATGGCCACTTCAAAGCAAAACTATTCGTATGACCCTCAAAAACCTTCCAGTCTGCAAAACTCTGGTCGACTTTACCTACATCCTTAAACATCGCAACTTACCGACAATCACTTTCTCCGCAATTCTCAGCAATCTACGCCTCTTAGAAGCTGCTCTTTATACATACTGTACACTCCTCTCTGTTGTGACAGTTCTTGTCTACTCAATTAAGGTGTAAACGTTGCTTGGCTAGACGTCTTCCCGGACACCGATGATAGGGAAACAACCAACGAAATTCAGTGGCAAGCTAACAACAAGAGTAATGTCATACGAATTGTTCGTATAATCGTGAAATATATTTCGTGTACATTTTAACGTTAAGCAAGAGATTATACAAATTTTGATTTAAAGCTTTCGTGACTGCAGGGATTCATATTCTTGGTTCTTTTGGTAAAGTCACGTAGAAGGGAAATAATAAAACAACAATAATATTAAACAATACAATTCTCACGACGTTTCGACTGCAACACAAGCAATCATGCACAGCAAGAAAATGTGATAATTTCTTGCTGTGGTTTCAAAATAAAATTTGAAAATTTCCTGCTGTGGATTTCACACCTGATGACGATTGCTTGTGTCGTATGCTAGTATTTTATTTATTATTTTATCTTTATACGTGACTGGTAGGGTGTTGACTGTTATGTTATCCGACTCTCTGTTGTATTACATTTCTAAGTATACGAGATTTGTGTTTCTATTTCATTTATACCTGATGACGATTGCTTGTGTTGCAATCAAAACGTCGTAGTATGCTAGTATTTAATTTATTACTTTCTCTTTACACGTCACTTTACCGAAAGAACCAAAGAGTCATTCAACTAAATGTCTTTCTCTTCCTGCCTTCCACCTTTTCATATTCGTTTTCTTGCAGGAGTTCAAGGCAAAAGAGGGCGGGGGGTGGGGGGGGGGGGTAAAAGCTCTTCAATGGAAACATTAAAGCACAAGGGGCTGCACCGCCGTTGACTTTCTTCTCTCCTAGATTTTCGTTGTCGCCGGGAGGATCGTCGTCGGGACGGGTCGCGGAGAACGCCTCTCCCCCCCCCCCCACACAAACCAGCGGGTGCGGTCAGAGCGCGACGTCCCGTACGTCCGTGGGGGTGCCGGCCACGTCGAGCTCGTCCACGCCACTCGGTGACTGCGGGGAGCCCTGCTGCTGCTGCAGCTGTTGAGCCTGCGGGAGGCTCGCCCCCAGAACGCCCTCCAGCTGGTCCTGGCAGGCCAGCAGGCAGAGCTGCCGGGGGGGGGCGAGAGGGATTAGCACCCCCAGCCATCATCGCCACCACCAGCACCAGCATCACCACCATCATCAGCATCATCAGCATCATCATCATCATCAGCAGGGCAGTCATCATCGCCACCACCACCAGCATCAGCATCATCATCATCAGCAGGGCGGCCATCATCACCACCACCACCCCCACCACCATCAGCATCATCAGCAGGGCAGTCATCATCGCCACCACCACCAGCACCACCACCATCATCATCAGCAGGGCCGCCATCATCACCACCACCAGCATCATCATCATCAGCAGGGCGGTCATCATCGCCACCACCACGCCCACCATCATCATCATCAGCAGGGCAGTCATCATCGCCACCACCACCAGCATCAGCATTATCATCATCATCAGCAGGGCAGTCATCATCGCCACCACCACCACCATCATCATCAGCACGGCGGCCATCATCACCACCACCAGCATCAGCATCATCAGCAGGGCAGTCATCATCGCCACCATCACCACCACCACCAGCATCAGCATCATCAGCAGGGCAGTCATCATTGCCACCATCACCACCACCAGCATCAGCATCATCAGCAGGGCAGTCATTATTGCCACCATCACCACCACCACTACCAGCATCAGCATCATCAGCAGGGCAGTCATCATCGCCACCATCACCACCACCACCAGCATCAGCATCATCAGCAGGGCAGTCATCATTGCCACCATCACCACCACCACCAGCATCAGCATCATCTGCAGGGCAGTCATTATTGCCACCATCACCACCACCAGCATCAGCATCATCAGCAGGGCAGTCATCATTGCCACCATCACCACCACCACCAGCATCAGCATCATCAGCAGGGCAATCATCATCACCACCACCACCAGCACCACCACCACCAGCATCAGCATCATCAGCAGGGCAGTCATCATCGCCACCACCACCAGCATCATCATCAGCATCATCATCATCATCAGCAGGGCGTTAATCATTGTTACCCATCGTCACCACCACCAACAACATCATCATCGGCGCAGCTATCAAGTGTCAAAGGCATCGATCATCACCGCGGTTGATAAATTATTAATGCCAAATGCAAGTCAACAGTGCTCCCTCCTTGGCAAGTCACCAGCGGAATGTGTCACTTCCACCCGTGGCAAAAGGCTCCCCCCTCCCCTCCCTCTGGGGAATAGAATCAACCAGCGTGCGCTCACTTGAAGCAGGGTCACGCTGATAATTGTGTTTTACCCTTCTATCTGGCAACAAAACTGACACCTTTTTTTTACACGGAGTCGTGTTTGCATAAACCACAATACGTGCAGTCGGAATGCAAACAAAAAACACAACTCTGATAATGTATGCACTGTCCTTGAAGTTGATTGGTCCACACCCGAGACAGCTTTCCTTAGAGCCTAGTCTCACATGGTCCTTGAAGTTGATTGGTCCACACCTGAGACAGCTTTCCTTAGAGCCTAGTCTCACATGGTCCTTGAAGTTGATTGGCCCACACCCGAGACAGCTTTCCTTAGAGCTTAATCTCACATGGGTTGGACCAGATGACGCCAAAAAGCGCACAACTCAAAGACAATGCACCATCAGAGTATGAGAGCTCGGGGTAAAGCATTTACACCATTGGAACCTCATTTGCCAGTACAAAATTGCTCATTCACGCTTTCACGTGAATTTAGCACGTTTAGCGGTGCCCGTCACTTGTATGGAGACGTAAGCAGGGCTACGTAGTAACTATTGTGAACTTTTATTGTGAACATTCGGTCACAGTTCCTATGACCTGCACTGTTTCATTGCTTTTATGGCTTTATTTTGGTGATTTCGAAAAGTGTATTGGTTTTGCCATGTTTGTCTGTTGTAGTACAGAGTTAGACTGATGGCCTTAATCTAAGTTGTCTTGTGGTTGTTGCTGTTTGACTTGCATCCCACTGGGATGTTTGCACACAGTGTTGGTGTAAGATGTTTTTTTTCTGCAATATTTTGCTGTCTTTTCTTTGATTTTCTGTTTGCACTCAGTCACATATTCACTTTAAGATGTTTTCTTGTTCATGTTTTTGTTTTCTGTTTGTTGCGGTTGCACCCGATTCAAGAGCCGAATGGCTCACAGGGCAAAACCTACTAAATGAACTTGAACTAGGTTCATCTTCTAGGTCAGGGGTCGGCAACCTACGGCTCCGGAGCCGCATGCGGCTCTTTACGGGCTACTTCTTGACGATGAGTACGTATGTACTCAGATGCATTGCGGCTCTTGAAATACTGAATTTTGTACCGAATTGGAAAGAAATGGCTCTTCTTGTTATTTTGGTTGCCGACCCCTGTTCTAGGTTGTCGGGGGGGCCCCTACGGCGAAGGTGTTTGCTAATGCGACGGCAAAGCCACGAATCGCTTTTGCGACCTCCGCCGCAAGTGATCCGGCACGACGTCCGACGTTTCGCTCCGTGCGCCGGGGAGAGCTTCGCCAGGAACTCGGCGGGCTTGAGAGCCACGCGTTGGACACGTAGCGACCGACGACACCGGCGTACAATCCGTGGTCATTGTCAGATTGTGGCTGACGGGACGCACCGCGATAACGTGAACGACCCATTCGGGGGGGGGGGGGGGAGGGGGGGGGCAGGCGGGATGGGGGGGGGGTGTGGGTGGACGCGGCGGCTGGGCTCACCGCGTCGCTGTTGACGATCTTGGCGAGGGTCTCGGCGAGCGGGGCAACCGACAGGCGCTCGTCCTTCCGACCGAGCCG